>NW_023277440.1:0-103770 GCF_003668045.3 Cricetulus griseus | reverse complement strand
CCATCATTGGATTCTTGTGTTTGTTCAGATGTATGAATGTATGCTGGCCACCCCTGGTTATGTTCATGGGGTATGTGTGTGTCTTTGTCTTACTATGTGTTTCTGTCTGCTTTGTTTTGTGGTATTGAGCAGGTGCTTTTTCTGGGGTGTGAACCAATTCCATGCAGCTTAAGACCTGTGGCCCCTATTTTAGGTGACCTAAATCATTTTGGCTGGGCCAAGTCACCAGAGATATCCTTTCACTTTCCCAATCTCGAAACAGGAACACTTCCATATTTATTTATTTTCTTATTTATTTTTTATTTGGCTTGATTCTTGTTCAGTTAAGGTTGGTTCCTTTGTGGAGGTGGGGAGAAGCAGGTCCTGGACATCTCAGTCAAGTCCCCTACCAGCTATGTGGAGTGCACTCAGAGTGGGGGAAATAGTTCTTCCAGAAGAGCATTCCCTATGCTCTGCCCTAGTTTTCCTCTAAACAGCATCAGGAAAGGCAGAAAGTTCCCCTTCACTGAGCCCAAAGGAAAAGAAAAGTTTCATTCCCTTCTTTTTTTTTTTGATTTTGTGTCCTTTGTTTCAATCAATGATCCATATCCCACTCTTCTCTGAAAACCAGTTAAGAAAACAAAACAATGCCAGACAATACAGCCTGGGCAGAATAGATTCTCCCTTGTGTCCAACACTGAACAAGGAGACTTTAAACAAAATTACTAGGTCCTTTTTAAAGGATTAAAAACAACTGCTAAAATGATTTCCTTTGTTACCCAGTCAGCCCCAGATATTAAAAAAAAAAGTTTTAAAGAATAAAACAAAGGTATAAGTAGGTTCCAGTTTCAACAGGGAACTGATTTTGACAAGACCTATCATATTAAGTGAAAGCAACTGCTACCTTCTCTGATGACGAGACAGAGTTAGACCCAGCAAAATTTTTATGTCTTACCTTTTCAGAATAAACCAAACCACCAGGATTGGTCCAACACCAAACTCCTATAATTAATTGTTCAACTATCCAGTTTAGCTACCTCTGTCCAGTTTAAACAGTACCCAACAACCATGGAAACAAAAGGGGAATATTGCAGTCCATATTGCCTGGCTTGAAGAGACATGCATCCTGGTGCCCTGACAGCCACCTTGTAATACATGTCTCCTGGCTGTGAAGAAACCTGGGACTTTTGAATCTCATGTGTCTGATTCTTTGAGAGAAACAAGTGTACACTGTCTTGGACATGATAGATGTGTCCTTCAGCCTTCCATTGGTAGAGGTGGGACAATCCATCTTTGCTTTTAAATGGACAGACCCAGAGGGAAATTATTATGGGCAACATACCTTGGACCAGGTTGCTGTAGGATATAAAGACAGTTATTGTAGACTTGCTGCCTTTCCATTGAGGTTTTCTGGGAAAATAGATTATAAAGGAGCCACTGGGAGAATGCTGCAAGATTTATAGAACTTGAGTTATAAAATGGGGGCTAAGATTGGCTACCAGTTGAAGGGAGGCAAAAGGAGATTGTCTCGGAATAGGATTGCTGCCATCCTGCAGATCCTCACTCCAAAGACTAAGAGACAGCTACAAGAATTTCTAGGTGCAGCTGAGCATTGCTGATTCTGGATACCTATTTGCAGACCTCTGTGCAAATACCAGGGCCTCTATACACCAGCACAAATTTTGCACTATGCCCCGAATTTGGACAAAGACTAAGGAAATACAAAAGTGGTTTTAAGCCAAACTCTGGGCAATAGAAACACTCTGTGACATACCTGTCCAAACAATTGGGCCCTATAGCCACTGGATGACCTTCCTATCTAGTATCTATGGAAGCTAGTTTAATGAAAACAACCAAGTTAACTCTGGGTCAAGCTCTTAAACTCACAGCATGCCACAACATGTTAAAGGCCCTCCTCTGAGGAGAACCAGAATGCTGGCTGTCTAATGCCACTGTGACCCAGTGTCAGGCCATATACCTGGGTCACCCTCCAGTTCAGTTTGAGGAACCCAACACCATCAATTTAGCTACTGCTTTTTCTGAAGTCACAGATACTCATCCATGACTGTCAGGAGATGAAAGATGATACCAGGTATGTGGGAGCTGTAGTTGTTACTTTAACCAAAATGATTTGAGCTCAAGCCAGGTACCTTAGCCCAGAAATCAGAACTGATTGTTGTGACCCAGGCTCTCAGATGGGCAAATGAAAAGTCCACAACCATATACATGGACCATCAGTTGGCATGCTTTTAATACTGGGCACATCCATGTTATGATCTATGGAGAAAGAGGACTTCTCACGGCTGGGAAAAAGAGTTTTAAAGATCTTGGTTCTCCTGAAAGCTATTTGGTATCCCCTACAAATTGCTGTCCTTCACTGATGGGCTTCTCACCTGGCTGCCTGACAAACAGGCCTAAGACTAGTGGTACCTATTGATATTTTGATGAATTATTATGACTCTTTGCTGCCTAAGACTCTGTGCGAAAGGAAAACTGGACAGTTCAAACACACAGGCTGATGGAAGACACTAGGAGGAAAGATCTTTCTCCCAGAAACAACTAGCAGGTCTGTTGATAACTAACCTTCACCAGGCACCCATTTTGCACGGGAGGAGGGGGGAAGTGGGGATGTCCACAATAATTTAAGAGTTTTCTGACAAAGGTATGTTGGACCACCTATTGCAAGATGTCTCAGCCAGATGACAGGTTTGTGCTCAAGTGAACCCAAAACAGAGAGCCCTTTCCCAGGAAGGGGTGGGACTGAAAGATCAATACCCCAGTGGACTCTGGAAAAACTGACTTCACTAAAAACTGGCCTGTTAGGGGAGAATAAAAGTTCCTACTAGTTTTTGTTTTGTTAGTTTTTTTGAGACAGGGTTTCTCTGTGTAGCCCTGGATGTGCTGGAACTCACTCTGTAGACAAGATGGCCTCAAACTCACAAAGATCCTCCTACCTTTGCTTCCAGTCTGCTGGGATTAAAGGCATGAGCCATCACTGTCCAGAGTATTTCCTATTTTTAAAGATACTTTTTCAAACATGGTAAAAGCATTCCCCACCTGGAGTGACATTGCTCAATAGTAGCACATCACTGTACAGGCCCTACCTTTTCTCTGTGGCTTGGGTCTGTCTCTTAAAGAGGTAGAGTGGTCAACATTAAATCCTGAACCTTTCAGTCTTTGAACTCACTTCTTAGAACAGGCTGGTCTCTAACTCATGAGATCTGACAGCCTCAGCCTGCAGAATGCTGGGATTAAAGGTGTGTGCCATTACTGCCCAGCTGTTTTTAATTTTTAAATAATTTATTTTTACTTAATGTGCATTGGTGTTTTGCCACCATCTATGTCTGTGTGAGGATGTCAGGTTTCCTAGAAATGCAGATATGCAGTTGTGAACTTCCATGTGGGTGCCGGGAATTGAACCCACCTACTCTGAAAGAGCTGACAGTGCTCTTAACCACTGAGCCATCTCTTTGGCTCCTGGATTTCATTTTTCAATGACCAAGAAGTCACTGAGCTCTTTAAGTATTGGGGAGATATTTAGAGAAAAAGTTGTGAATATCCTAAAAAACGTGTTATTTATATATTTGCTGGTTTCAAACTCCATAAAATCCACCTGCATCTGCCTCCCAATTACTGGTATTAAATACCTGCACCACCACTGCTCAGCAAAAATGTATTGACTTATGTTGAAAATTAGTGTGCTCCTTCTCCAAAAATGCAGCTCTTTTATTTGGAGAACTTTGTCTTCTCAGGCTGTGTGACCTGGTCTTTTCCCTCACTTTCTGGGAACTGTGGAGTGCTTATGGGTCAGGCTGACCTTGAATTTACAGAGGGATTACAGGGTGGGTCTCTACCACCTGGTGAAGACAGGGCCTCTTTATTCCCAGGTTTCCTCACAATGGAAGCCTTGCTGTGGATGACCATGAACTTCAGAGCTTCCCTTCCCCAGGTGCTGATTACAGGAATATACCTCCAGGCCTAGTTCATCTGAGGAGGAAGATTAAACTCTGGGTTTCCTGCTTGCTAGGGGTCATCTACCACCTGGTGAAGACAGGGCCTCTTTATTCCCAGGTTTCCTCACAATGGAAGCCTTGCTGTGGATGACCATGAACTTCAGAGCTTCCCTTCCCCAGGTGCTGATTACAGGAATATACCTCCAGGCCTAGTTCATCTGAGGAGGAAGATTAAACTCTGGGTTTCCTGCTTGCTAGGGAAACCATCTACCAGCTAAACTATTCTCCAAGCTTCTATAATTTTCATTTTATCATTAAAAACACAACAACAACAACCCTAATTGCTTCCTGTTGGCAAATCCCTGCTCCTGGGAGACAGAGGAAGTTGCTGAGGTTCAAACCAACTGTGCTGCAGTGTGATTTAGAAGCCACTGTGGGCTATTGGAGAATTTGTATAATCTCTCCCCTTTTGTCCCCCCAAAACCCCTCTGAGTGGTGGTAGTGCACACTTTTAATCACAGTACTAGAGAGGTAGAGGCAGGCAGATCTCTTATGAGTTCAAGGAAGGCTTGGTCTACCGAGCAAGTTCAAGGAGAGCTAGGGCTGTTACACAGAGAAACCCTGTCTCAAAACAAAACAAAACAAAACAAAACAAAAATAAAATTCCTTTGATTCATGGCCAGGTACTCTACCTATCTCTTTGTGTGTATATGCATTGAAAGACCCCCCACGGGGTACCTGCCCCTGGTGACCACTCGGTAATGCAGTGACTCCAATCATTAGGCAGAGGTGAGAACTTGATGCAAAGCTAAAGATGCTTTATTGCAGTTGTTTAATGAGCTAACCCAATTAGCTTAAGTCTTGCATCCACCCACCAGGGCAGATGGCAGGGGGAAAAGACCCCCAGAAACCAAAGGACAAGGTCTTATACGGCAGTGTAAGGGGAGTGTCTAGGGTTAGACACAGGCTCAGGATTGGTGTGCCTCCAGGCTTGGGGACTTGCCCAGTGATGATTGCTCAAATGGTTGTTATGGCCCATAGGCCCACACAGGACAGTTTCTATGCTCTGCATGTCATTACAGTGCACTTGTCTGTAAAGCACACCCAGAGCCTCAAGGCATAGAGCACCACCAGCTAACTTCTGATTGGTTTCTTGCCATGAGGCAGGCATCTGACCTCCTAGTGACCAAGGCAAGGTCAGGCAACCATGTGTTAGACAGTAATGGCTGACAAAACCGGGAGCTGGTCCCCTCAGCCTGTGTGCCTGCATCTTTCCCTGCGGCCAAGTTATATGTGTTTGTGAGTGTGTGTGTGTGTGTGTGTGTTAGTGGGTGGGTGTGTTCATGCTTGTTTCCTTGCATCCATGTTGCTTTTGTGTATTATCAAACTCTGTCTATATAAAAATATGGGCTCTTGTCTAAGAAGGCAATACATTAGTTGACTGGAATGTAAAAAAGAAATAAAATTGTTAAAAATAAAATAGTTGATTATGATCCAAATTTGAGTGACTATGGATTTGGGACATCAACTCGTCCCTACTGGTACTCCACAATGGAAAAAAACTATATGAACTTCCTTCTTTCTTAAAGATTTATCAATTAATGTATTTGCATCTGGATGGTACTGGGCAATATGCAGACCTTGCTGTCCTGGAAAATACAGAGATCTGTGAGTCTCTGCCTCCAGGTTGTAGGAGTAAAAATATGTGCCACCATACCTGGCTCTTTTGTTGTTGTTGTTGTTGTGCCGAATTTCTGTGTGGTAGCTATTGCAACCAGTTTGTCTCTGCCACTCACCTAGAACTCCAGTCTCCCAAACTCATCATCCCATTTTTCATTTTCAGACAGGATCTTACTACGTTACTCAGGGAGCCTAGATAGGCCTTAAGTTTATGATCCTCTGGCCCCAGTCTCCTAGATGCTGGGCTACAGCTCTGTGCTTCCAGACCAAATGTGGACTTTTGACAGTCCGGGAAATGAACCAGGTGTCAGTGTTTATACAAAGCATGGAGGTAGACTGAGTGGGTTGGTTCATGCTGTAATAGCAGCATTCTGAGGAGCAGGGTCTCTATAGGTGACAGACCACAGTGAGAGAGAACAAGCTCTAGGTTCAGTAAGATAGCCTAAAATAACTAAATAAAGGAAAAAAATAACAAACAATCAAAAACACTGGAGAGTCTTGAGGCAGGGACTACACCAAGGGACAGAGATTTTGGCCGTAGAATACTGCATTTATTGCCTTCCAAGCCTCATAGTAGGTAAAGCTATATGAACCCAAACCAGCCTGTATTTCAGGTTTTAAGTAAAAGTTACATTATTAGAAGCTGAACTTAGTAGCTAATGCTATTCAAAAATGTAAAATAAATGGAGATAACTTTGGCTCAGGCCATAAGCATTCTATCCCTCCACCATCAGGATGTCGTTCTCCTCTGTCAAGCTCACAGTCTTGAGCCCTTGTCAAAGTTGCTTAGACACCAGTTGTACCGAGAGCTTCAGTTCATACACCCTTACTTCTGGGTTTCCTGCTATTGCCTTGTTTTCATCTTCCTTACACCCATTTTCACTGAAGTCTCCAAATGGGAGGTCACTATCCTTGCAGTTACAAGGTCCCCTGGACCAACCTTAGGCCTGATATCTGCAGCTCTGACTTGGGATCACGCCAGTGCCTTTGCTTTGGTTGACCTTGACTTTTTTATTTTTTAATATTTTTTGGGTTTTTTTGTTTTGTTTTGTTTTTCGAAAGAGATTTCTCAATACCTATGGTGCCAGTCCTGGAACTCACTCTGTGGACCAGGCTGATCTGGAACTCACAGAGATCCAACTGCTCTGCTGCGTAAAATCATGCTCCATCACCACCAGGTTGACTTTGACTTTAAGGCCCTCCTCACCTTTATGCTCTTCTTGCTCCTTGGGCTGATTCTGCCTGTGTGTGGGCATCTCTTCTCTGCTGCCCTTTTGAAGAAAGGCCAATCTGAGGAGGCACCAGGGATTTGCCTCAGCACACAAAAACTTCAACAGCTTCAGTAAAGGCATTCCACAAAGTACCTAATTCACGCTTCTCCCTTCAAATTCCACTTCTAAGCCAGTTACTCCCAAATGATATGTTTATCCTAGAACTTCCTCCTTTGTGATTACAAATACATCTCACATTGAACATGACCAAAACCCTGATTATTCCTTCCAGAACCTGTGGTGCTAGCTGCTCCTCCCTTCCCTGCTGACACTCCCTCCTGCAATGAACAGCTCAGGCCTCAGTAACTCATCCTCTTTAGACTCCCAGTGGACAGAAAGCCCAGGTAGCTTTGCCTTCTGGGACCACTGACATGAGAGTCTTGGTTTCATTAATCATACTACTTTCTGTTTTCTCTTCCACACTGAATTCCTACCACAAACCCTCTGGAGCCCTTGCTGCCAACCAGAAAGTCAGAGCAGTCCCCAGAAGGCAGCAGATCCTGACACCCCTAAACCCTAACTAGGACACTGTCTTTGGAAAAAGGAGAGTACTCAAGAAGTAGCTCCTGAGTCCCAAGGCCTGCCCCTTGCTTCTTTGCATTACTGTCCCTTCCTGGCCACAGGTAATCTCCTGCATCTGCACCTTTGCCCTTCCTCTTCCTTCTCCCCTCACATGTCTGGTTGGCTAACTCTTCTCAACTTTGTTCAACCCCCACCTTCTCTGTGAATGTATTAGCAAGTCCTTTTAGGCCCCTCAGACCAAATTAAAATTGTTTCCATTCCCCTCTACCATACCATTAAACTCTTGAAGCTTGCTGTATGATTTCTGGGTCTTTTTTCCCTCTGTTCTTCCAAGGGTAAGATGAGTAAGACTGCTATGCAACTGCAGGAGTCCTCCTGCATGAATAGAATAAATTCTTTAAACTTTAAAAGCAGTAACAAACACCTTTAATCACAGGACCTCTGATGTTGAGGCAGGCAGGCAGATCTCTGTAGTTCTGTGGCCACTATGTTCCACATATCAAGTTCCAGAACATACTCCAAAGCTACAGAGAAACCCTGTCTCAATAAAACAAAACAAAACAAAACAAAAACAAAAACAACAAACCTTCAAACACTCTGAGCGTTCTGCTAGATTCAATTTTTTATTTTTTGATTTATTTACTAGGTATTCAGTGTTCTGCCTGCATATTTGCCTGCAGGCAAGAAAGGGCAACAGATCAGTCCAGCAATGGTGGACACACCTTTAATACCAGTGCTCAGGTTTAAGAGATACACAGAGATCTGGTGAGTTCAAGGTCACCCAGGGATACATTAGATTCAATCTGAAACGCAAACAGGCAGGTGGCAGTTACTCACAGCTTCAATCCAAGTATTTGGGAGCCACACCTTTAATCCCAGCTCTAGGGAGGTGGAGACTGGGGAGAATTGGGTGGGCACAGAGGAATATAAGGAGGAGACAGGAACTCATGGCACTCAGTCTGAGCATTCCTAGGAACAGGATCGCACCTTTGGTCAGAGTATTCAGTAGAGGTAAGAACTAATGGCTGGCTGCTCTGTTTCTCTGATATTTTACTATTAACTCCTACATCTCACTTTGGGTTTTTATTATTAAAACCAATAAGAATTTGTGCTTCAAGTTAGTGTTCTCAGGGGGAAATACAATGTTCTGATTACACACTTACCATCTGTCTAATTGTCCTTGAATTAATTCATTGGTTGGTCACATTCCCTTATACGTTGCTTGCACAACTCTGGGTGTTTTACACCCCTATTTTACAGAATCATACTTCCCTCATCAATATTCACTGCATTGAAATAAACCTCTTTTCAAAAATCCTTCTTAAGGACATTGGGATTGGGTCTAGTAGGAGGTCATAGTAAATCTAGTATTAAAACATTTTGCTTTTCAAATTAAGGAGGCAAGTTTTAATTGTGTTTGAGTCACTTTAGCATTTGTTCTCCTACTTTGGACAGGGGAAAAATTTAGCCCTCAAACAAGCCCACCAGATGCCTTGGCAGATAAAGGCTCTTGCCACCAATTCTAAGTTCAACCCTCAGAACTAGCCTTATAGAATGACACAACCCAGTACTCAGGGTTGTCCTCTGACCTTGTGGGTCCATTGTTATGTTCATTCTCTACCTGGCACGAAATGAATTTAATCCAATTTTTTTTGGTTTTTCAAGACAGGGTTTCTGTGTACAACAGTCCAAGCTGTCTAGTAACTTGTTTACCAGGCTAGTCTCAAATTAATTGAGATCCTCCTACCTTTGCTTCTCAAGTGCTGGGATTAAAGACTTGTGCCACCACTGTCCAGTGTAATAAATAAGATGATTAAGATGTTCATTAAAATCATTGTTTGAACACCAGTTTGTAGCATTAGTTTTCAGATCTCTTCTAAGTAAAGGGACTGTTAGTGTAATAGTGCAGGACCCCAGTACTGAAGATCCTGAGCTCAAGGGGGCTTCAGGAAAGCCATTAATTCTTTAAGACTGGTAATAGGGCACATTCAGCTCTCTGAGAGGATATCTTGGAATCTTCTGACCTTAAGTGGAGTTAATGATATACTAGGCAGGCTTACTCATGTTTTTATTGTTACCAATCAAGAAACAAAAGTTGAAATCCAGATATTGGAATCTGAAGACAAGTAACATCACCCGTTAATGGCAAAAAATTATTGGTCTTACAAGTTATGAAAGGATGTTTTGCCTGTGCATAAAGAGCACATTGATTGTCTCCTTCACAGCAGATTCTCCAAAACCTGAGCAAACATTAATGATAGAATTTCCCTAGGAGGAAATCTGTGCATGGAGGGGATCTAGTAATGGAAGATCTTTATTTGTACCTGGTGCTTTTTTGGTTGTCTCTAGATAGCCCCAGGAAGATGTGGTCTAAGTCACTGTGTCGGGAACATTGAGAGGAGCTTGATAGTGTTCCTCTGTCTTTCTTGTTGGTGTTTTGATTTCCTTGGTTTTGTTTTGTTTTGTTTTGTTTTGTTTTTTGGTTGAGATTCAGAGACAAACCAGTGTAGATCTAAGCAGAAAAAGCTCGGTGTTCACAGGGAAGCAAGCACATCTTTGCCATTAGAAGGCTGGTTTTTGCTTAGAGTTCTACCAAGAGAATGCACTCTTGTCCCAGCCTTCAGTTTTCTCTGTTTGCTGCCTTCTTTGTCATGGCCAGAAGTGAGATGATGGCTGTAGGTGAGGAAGGAACCAGGAAAGAAGACAGTGTTTAGGAGGGCAAGGGTCCCTGAAAGAGAGGCCTGAGTGATTAATAAATAGAATGAAGATTTGCCCCCATACAGTATGCCGAGTGCCACAGCCAATAGAATGTCTTCTCATTGTCCTTCAGGTCAACACCATGATGCTTCCTCAAGTCTTCATATCAGGCCTCTTACTACTTCTCCCAGGTAAGTGGGTTGATGAGCTGGGGGATGCTGAGGACTCTAGAGTTGGCAGAAGTTATGACAATCCATGAGCCTTTTTGTTATAGGTTATGTACTGAGCAGAGAATCAGGATAAATTGTAGCTCCAACAAAATTTCTTAACCAGCATAAATTTGAAAACATATGGCTAACCAAACATGATCCCTAGAACATGTCAGGCAAGAGGTAAGAACACATGCATTCATTCAAGTGATGGACAAGTAAGGGTGAGTGCACATGCATGGATGCTATGGACAAGTAAGTATGATTGCATGTGCATGCAAGTTATAGTCAAAGGTTAATAAAGAATTAAAACATGATGCATGATGGCTACACAAAGTCAGTCTTCATTTCTTTCACTATTTTTGCTTTTGAAAACCATTTTCAATTGCTTAAATTAAAAACCATTCAAAGTCAAAGCATTCTATGAAATGGGAAAAAAGGAACATTGTAATTTTCAGTTGCTTAACTTAAAAACCATTATAAGTCAAAGCATTCTAAGAAAAGGGAAAAAGGGAACATTGAAATTGTCTTGAGACAGGGACTACGTTAGTCCAGGGTAGCCCCAAACTCCATGGGCTGTTGGGGAACAATTCAAAGTTTGATCATCCTGCCTCTAGCTCGAAATAGCTGAGATTATTGGTGAGAACTAATATATACTTCTATGAATTAGGTCCTGTCTAGGAATATAGAATTTGGATGCTTATAGCCACGTGGATTCTGTTGATTTGTGAGTTGTAGGTTCAAACTGCCTAATCCAAAAATCTTACCTCTTCAGAGATTCAAAAAACAGAAGCTTTTCAGCATGGACTTCGTAAAGTCCCTGGAAAGTTCAATGCCATATCCTTATCACATGCAGAAATATCAAAGATTATGAACTTTCCATTAACATATATACACAAATTGCAGGCATATGAATGCTACATCAACCATAGTTATAATTGAGATCATTTATTACAGAATATCTATATGTAAATACTCTGTATTGTGAAGAAAGATTTAAATTCTGAAAACAACATTTTTGGATAAGGGGTATTCACATTGTGCGTGTTAGATAGGAAGAAACTATAAAAGACAATATCCAGTCTCTACCCAAATTTTCAAAACCCATTTACGTTGGGGCTTGTATGGGGTCTGCTTGGTAAGATGCAGGGCTATATGGGGTGTCTGTCTTCCTGGGACTCACAGTCAGACCTAGAAATTGAGGATGAAGCGAGTCACCAGTGAGGGCAATCACAGGCCCCCATACCCACTCAGTGTCCCACAGATGCTTATAGATCTGAGGACTTGGCAGCTATCATTTAGAAAGTGTCCTCAGGAGCACAGTCTATGTTCTCATCTCCACGTCATCAGTGTAGCTGCCTGCTATTGGTGAGCTGTGCCCACAGCCCTGCCCTACCCTGTCCTATTTGGTCAATGACAAAGGACAGTTCAGGATAGGGACCACTCTGGGGACAGCTTCTCACTGGGGCTACAACAAAAGCTCTAGTACCTTTTGTTGACTCAACCTTGTTTCATCTTGCTTTCTAAATCCAGAAATTCTAACAAGTCTACCAACAAGTCCTACAACTATAACAAGACCCACAGCAACAGGAAGATCTACAACAACAGGAAGACTAACAACAGGAAGACTCACAACTACAATAAGGCCCGCAACTACAATGAAGCCCACGAATATGTCAACAAGACCCACACTTGTATCAACATCACCCACAGTCTCCACCCGGACTCCTACAACACCAGCAAAACCAGAGACTCACACACCAGGTAAAAGCCAATGTGGTCCAGGACAGAGAGTCCCTCTTATCAGTGGCTTTAGGACATACAGACACTGAGTAAAATCAGAAGTATAAGTGGGTGAAGAGTCCTTAGCGCTGTGCCAACAACAGCTTCACAAAGATGTAGTTTTCCATTCTTAAGATACAGTCACCTTCTGCTGTGTAAGAACTTGAAGATGAGAGACACCATCTTTCTATCTTAGATTCCCAGGGGATTTACTCCTAACTAGACTAGGTGGATCATTATCTAGAATAGCTGATGAGGATGGAGGCACTCTGGATCAAGTTGGCATAACTTTCTGGTGAGAAACTAAGGACTGACTGAGAACTAAGGTCAGGGTGAGGAAGCCTTGATGCTTTGCATCATTCTGAAATTGGTCCATACAGCTGATCCATGGTTCAGTGAAGCTAGCTTTTAGAGTTTCCTGGACATCAGTACACATGCTCCATACTTTATGATGCAGAGATTAATTCTCAGATAATTATGTCCGATATAGCCGTGGTCGGTCCCTATTTTATAGTGACAGTATCTGACAGAGTCAGAAAGTTCACGTTAGAGTTATGAAAACAAGTGGCTCAGACATGTGCCTGTTCACTTGAGTTGGAAAATGTTTCTTCTGACTCCAGGGTCAGAAAATCAGCCCTGAACACAGACGTTGAGAGGGTTTTACTATTCTCACATCCTTTCTGGAAAGGCATCCTGACACCACCCTCTAAGAGACAGTGAATGCCTTGTGAAGGTTTACTTTAAGGATCCTTCAATTTATTCATGGACCATGAAAAGTGCAATATATGTACTTTATATGTATAACACACACACACACACACACACACACACACACACTCAAAATCAAAGCTTTTAGTAAGTGATTTAACATGTTTTTTTGAGTGAGGCCATGTAGTTCATACTTCAAATAGCCTACAGGTAAAGTTAATATTAAAGGGTAGTACCTTGACTTAAAGAAAGGGAGAAGTTTGTCATGCAGAAGGCAACTTTAGGTCCAACCCTTCAACATCTAGGAGTGAACAGATAGATGTTAGAGGGGCTCTCAAAGCTTCATAAACCTTGTCCATCCCCAGGGTATGGCTGGATTCTGAGGAGAGAGAAAACCACATAGCCTCTTTGTTGTTAGGGTAATCTGATGGGTGATAGTTATTTCTTTCCCCTCTTGATAGACTTTTGGTAATTTCAAGAAGGAGAACCCTGACACAATGGGCTGCTCACCAAGTTTCAGAGGCCTCCAGGTTATAACTAGGTTTGTCAAGGATAGGATTTGTGAGAAAAACCTCTTTGTTCCAGGTAGCTGCACACACTGAAGAAATGCGAGGATCTCTCAGGGTTAACAGAACATTTCAAAAATTAATTAGTACCTGTTTAAAGGGATGGGCTCATAGGAGGAAGTCCTAAACTATTTCCACTCATTGCATGGGCACTGTGCGTACCTTGCAAGCTGAGATGTCTGTCATTTGCTAAAACGGGAAACATGGAATCATGTGATGTCTGCTGCTTCATCTGTAAAATGCAGTGAAGGGTTCCTTGTCAGGACGTCACACACTTACATATGTCTTTTATCAGCAGAAAGAGAATTCTGTATTTCATTCACAGACAATGGACAGTGAAAACAATATATTCCTTGCAATAAATAAAATATATAAAATAAACATTTAAAATAAACATTGAATATATAAATGTTCAAAACCTGCTGTTCAGTGACTCTTCTGCCTTATTAAATCCCACCCAGACATCGTGTAAGACACATTGACTTTATGGGTGACTTTTACAGGTGTGGAGAAAAATCTAAATTTTTGTGTTTTTAATTATTTTTTCTACTTGTTGAACAGATTGGGATGACACTGTGACTGATCGGAATAATACTATGACATTCTCCAATGACCCTTGGAATAGTTACACTGTAAGTATATTCTTCCCCAAACAACCGTGCTCACTTGTGCATGTGCTAGGATACAATTTTAGATAAAAATGTCCGTAAAATTAGTTCACATGTGTTTGTTTAAAAAAAAAAAAACAGTCAAGTGGGGCATTGGTGGCACACCCCTTTAATCACAGCACCCGGGAGTCACAGGCAGAGGATCTCTGTGAGTTTGTGACTAGCCTGATCTACAAGAGCTAGTTCCAGGACAGCCTGAATATCTACATAGAAAACCTGTCTCGAAAAACCAAAAAGAAAAAAAAAAGTCAGATATAGTGGTATATTCATTTTTCTCAGGACTCAGGAATTTAATACAAAATATCAGCAATTTGAGATAAGCCTGGACCATTAGACAATATGGGCTATATTGTGACACCCTGTAGATAAAAAAAATCAGTAAATATATAAAAATAAAGAAATTAAGAGTTTGACTTTGGTCCTGGAGAGATGGCTCAGATATTGAGAGCGCTGGCTGCTCTTCTAGAGGTCATGTGTTCAATTCCCCAAAACCACATGGTGGCTCACTAACATTTAAAATAATATCTGGTGCCCTCTTTTGGTGTGCAGGCAATCATGCAGGTAGAATACTATATGTAACTAATAAGATCTTTCAAAAATAAAAAAAGGAGGCTGATGTTTACAAAAGACATTTGAATTCAACATGTTCATTTACATGCCCAATGAGCATTCTCTGTAGAGCATATGGGGGATATTTGGTTTCCCAGACACAAAGCACCACAGAAGGTGATTAAAGCAGACAAAATCTCACGCATGATGTATGAGCCCACATTAAGTATCTGGTTAGATGATTGTCTAGGTAGCTATCCATGTAGTCACCTTAACTATACTAGAACATGTTTCTACCATGGTCACAGGCATTGATTTTCTCATTGTCTTGGAGTTCCACTGCCTTTACAACCTCAGATCCTTGGGTCTTCCTGCATATTCCAGACTAGCTGCTCCAGGACTAGAGTCTAGGTTAGGGTCTAGCATGTGTTTCATGTTCCTCACTTGTTGCCTCTTGTGTTTACTGCTGTTTCCTTATAGCCACTGTTGTTTTTTTAGGAATTCATCCCTACACTGAAGCCACAGGAGAAAATGAATAAGGGCTTCACTCTTGGCACCACCATTGCTGCCCTGATGCTGCTGCTGTTTGTGTGTGCCCTGGCTTTCACAGGTAAGTAATTTCACAACTGTCTTTAAAGAAGGGGACCAGGTTTCTCTGACTGCCTTTAAGCAAGGACACATGCCACAGGGGCTTTGAGCTCACATACCTTCCCTATCTTCAGATCCAAGACACACATGGTAAGCCATCTACTCCCCAAGGGATGTGTTAGGACCCACAAAACTCTGTGGCTGATATCTGGTATTTGATGAAAGTTCTGATCAATGAAGTTACACAATTGCTACTATGTAATTTGAAAATCTCAAAGAGCTTAAATACTACTGGAGTTTTACAGCTAAAATCATTTATTTATTTATTCATTCAATCATTTTACATCCTGACCCTGACTCCAGCTTTCCTTCCCTCATCATCCCCATTCCTTCCCCTACTACCCATCTGCCAACTTCCCCATTTGTTTTCTTTTCAGAAAGGGCAGGCTTCCCAGGGATATCAACAAAGCACAGCATATCAATCTGTGGGTTGATACAATTTTATTTTTGGTTTAATTTTTCTGTCTTCATTTTGTTTTGCTTTTAGTTTTGTTTTTGTTTTTTGTGCTTTTTGCTATGTCATCATGTAGTTCAGGCTGGCATTGCATTTATTAGGTAGCTCAGGATGACCTTCCTCAGGATCTCCTGCCTCCAACATCCAAGTGCTGGACTTCCAGGAATAGCCTGCAGGGCTTGGAAACACTGGTTTCCTAACCCTCTCCTTTGTTTAAGCTGTTACCATTAAGGAGGAAAGATTCTGTTTTCCATAAAATATTGAATACTATGAGACAAGAGATTTTTGGATAAGCATAGCAGTTTTAGGTCTCTTTAAGTCCTTAGATGTGTTCTCTTCTTTCCTATACTTGGGGTCTCACTGCTTCCCCGTGATCATACTGTGGAGTGTGCTGGGATTGTTTAGTGTAAGGTGTAAATTAGACATTGGTGGGTATGACCTGCTAAATTCTGGAACAGTGTATTTGTGGGTGATGCCCACTCCTACATTGTCCTCTCCAATTGTACACTGGGTATATTCTTACGAAAAAGAAGTCAGGGTCTCTGAGGTAAAGTGGAATGGATTGTGTTGATTCTTTTTGAAAAACAATCTTAAGAATATCTCTCTATTCTTTTTACTAATAAATCATGCTTTACTAATTGATTCACCAATTGGTTTGCTGATTTGGAACAGGGTCTTATTAATCATTCTTTAATAATTGAGTCATCAATGGCTTGTTGATTTGAATCAGGGTTCACTGTGTGGTGCAGATTGGCATGGAACCTGCTATTTAGCCCAGCCCAGGATGAACTGGCAATCCTCTTGCCTCAGACTCATTTACTCTGGGGTAACTGCTGTGTCCCCAATGCTTGTCCCCCATTCTCTTCGAAGTAAAGTTTAATGAGTCCCTTTCTTGTTACCCTCACTTCTCAGAGACACATTCTTCATTTCCCTGCATTTAGGGCAGCACAGGAACATAAGACCTCTTTATTCTAGTCTCCCATAAGTTGACACTGAGTTGTTAAGTTTGCTTCCTGGAGCTGGTTTTGAAGGTGTTTCTCTGACCCACTCTTATTTCACCCAGTGTTTTCTTTCATTGACTACCTATTCTAGTAAAAAATGAAGAAGTAAATCACACAAAACACATAAGCTAGGAGGAAGGTCCTTTGAGGGGCTTTTAGGGAAGTATGCTGTGGATGACAGGGTTGGATGCTGAGCTGTTTGAGGGAGCTTCTGAGGAGCAGAATATTTAGGGGAAGATGACTTCTAAGGTGCCAGGAATGTAAAAGAACTGTGGTCCAGCCAGTGTCTCCACACTCCACACCAGTCCACTTCACTCACTGCACTACACTGGCCTTGCTGGCTCCTCAGTTTACTGTACATAGGGAGCTCTGTTAGTCTCCTCTTGTGTAAGTCCCCTGTACTTCCTCTGTGCCAAGTGCTGACAACTATCAATCTTTTCAATTTGTCTGAAGATTGGATGTACACAGGGCCATATCTTTCAATCAAAATGAATGTCCTTCAGGCTGATATATATATAATCTCACCCATGTGATAATAGGGAACTCTCTCTCTCCCTGCAGGTTGGTAGCATTCCATATCTCTTAGATTGGAGCTTTACAGAAGACAGAAGTTGTGGGGCCTTGAGGTGAAGACAACTTCTACATAACTGAAGACAGTCTTTAACCTATAGAATGAGTACCAGTGGCCTTCCAAGGGAAGTTCTGCCTGATTCTGGAAGGACAACAACTGGATTTGACAGCACAACCACCCTCAAACCCCCTTTACAGCTCAGGGACTTTTTTCTGTGTGTATTCACCCAGCAATAGTGGAGAGGATGACACTCAGCTGTGTATACTCAAAGTCACTCTCCACATCATCCTATTTGTTACATCACCACTGCTTCAGTTTCTCCACTGACTGTAGTACATTCTCTCCAACATGAGCATTTTAGATTGTGTGTGTCCTTATGTCAATAAAGTCATTGTTAATACAGGAAACAGACTCTTGCTTTGGTATTAAAACCATTAAGAAAGGAATAGGATTGAAAAGTTAGAGTGAGGGTGGGTGGGAGGAGCAACCTGAATTTAGAAGTATTTCTCAATTATTTCATGTTTTATCTATTTTATTGTATTTTGAAATGGCACTTTTCCTCCCCTCCTCAAGGGGTCCAATCATGAAAACATGCAGGTGTTAAGTTCCCTCACAGATTAAATAGAAGGGACTCTAATGCCACTGTTAGAGTTGAATAAGCTTTCACATACCTCTGGAAATATGATACATTATTATATGGATGATCATAGGGTAAGGATGGGTATTTCATGTCAGGAGAGGTTTCCATGGTGAGTCTGGCACAGGACTACATTAGGGTATGATACTAGTGGACCAAGGGATTGAGTCATTAGTGTCATTTCTACTGCAGTTGGACTTGATGTTCCGTGTTTCCATACTCATGCTCTGGGCTTTGAATTAGGTGCTAGAAGGAGATTGTGAAGAAATGAAGGGGTGCCCCATGGGGGGGGCGCTCAGGTAATTCATGAGTCCAAGATGGATCAGTCGTGCAAATAATGGGCGCAAAAGAAAGAGCAGGACCAAGCAGATTCCATTGTCAAGGCCAAGTTTATTGAAACCAAGGGACTTTTTAAAGAGAAAGGAGGAGCAGAGAAAAAGGAGGGGGGGAGGGATGAGTTAATTGTTCTCAGGCAGGTATCCTGAATCTCCTTTGTTTATCTCAAGCACTAACTAAGGAAATGGGAGAGGGGATAGGTGTTAGTTGCTTCTCAGGCCAGGTCCCGGAACCTGAGGGGTGGGATGCTAGGCTAGCTAGGCATGGGGGGTCATTAAGGCTGGCTTCTGACAAAGGGGCAAGGAGGGAGCAGGACACAGGCTCTGCCTGAGAGGAGTGCTATTCCTGGTGCACATACTTTGGGACTATCACTGCTTTGTTCAGAGTTCTAAATGTGTAATAGTCTCCAGAAGTTATTTATATTTAAACTTGTATTAAAAGGACAAGGCATTTTTGATATTGTCTCAGTTGGTCACAATCAATGAAATATTGGTTTTGCTAAGAGTAAACAAACCTGTTGTGTTGGTGTCTTCATTGTCAGCCCAGTTGTTGAATAGAACACATTTGCAAGAGGGTAATAATTTCTATTTCAGTTTGAGTAATCCTGAATCCAATTAGATTCTCTCAGTCCATGGGAGAGTGGGATTCTGTATCTCACTCCACATTCCACTGCTGTTCTATAGAGTACTAGAAAATAAGCATGTGTCTTATTGGTGGTTTCTTGGGAGGTCATATAGTAAGAAGTTACAATCTGGGTTTGCCAAATGGGGCTTCCCTTGACTGCTCTAAAAATGGTTGTGTTAAACTACAGTGTTTCCTGTTTCTTACATTTGCAGTAATTACACATCAAAGCTTGGGATTAGCAACGATTACACTGATTTGTAGCTTTGCTAGAAAGATTTGTCCAGATCAGCATGTGTTCTAGAGTGATAAGGCCACTAGATGGGGCCATCTATGCCTGCCTCTCCTGCCTCATTCCTGATTCCTAGTTGGTGGCTGCAGGATTCTGAGATTGTGAAGACTGATCTGGTATTCTGTTTTTCTAGAGCTGCAGGAAAGGCATGAAGGGGTCTGGAAATCTTTCTGTCTGTCCTACATGGAATTTCCAAATCATGCAAGAATTCCAGAACAAGCTCACTAGTGAAAGTATGTTGGATGCATTGAAAAACAGGTCATATATATGGCTCTAATACTAGCTATCAATAGTAACAATAGGGGAACCTCTTTGTTCACCCCACATGTTTGCTGTTATCATGTCCACACTTACCTTGGTGGACAGTGGACATCAAAATGATGGAGAGCCAGTGAGAAGATTTTGAGCAGTGAAAACATTCCAGTCCCCTGAGCCAAGTGTCAGTGTTTATAAAAGCACAGAGGTAGACTGGGTGGGTTGTTTCGTGCTGTATTCCCAGCATTCTGAGAAGCAGGGTCTCTATAGGTGACCAACAACCCTGAGAGAGAAGAACCTCCATGTTCAGTAAGACCTCCAATAATAACTAAATAAAGGAAAAAACAAACAAACAAACAAACACACTGGAGAGTCAGGAGGCAGGGGCTACACCAAGGGACAGAGATTTGTGGCCATAAAATATTGCATTTTATTGCCTTCCCAGCCAAGGGTAGGTGAAGCTCTCTGAACCCAACCCAGCTTGTATTTTAGGTTTTACGTAAAAGTTACATTGTTAGAAGCTGAACTTAGTAGCTAATGCTATTCAAAGATGTAAAATACCTTGAGATGACTTGGGCTCTGACCATAAGTATTCTATCCCTCCACCATCAGAATGTCGTTCTCCTCTGTCAAGGTCACAGTCTTAGGGATCTTGAGCCCTTGTTCAGCTGCATAGACACCATGTGCACAGAGAGTTTCAGTTCACAGACGCTTACCTTCCTTAAACCCATTTTCACTCATGTCTCCAACATGGGAAGTCACTGGCCCTGCAGTTGCAACACTCCCTGGCCCAACCTTGGCCCTGATGTCTGCAGTTCTGACTTGGGATCTTGGTTTGGCCTTGACTTTTTCTTTTGTTTTTTGGTATTTTTGGTATTTTGTTTTGTTTTGTTTTTCCAGACACCTTTTCTCAGTACCTATAGTGCAGGCCTGGAACATACTCTGTAGACGAGGGTGATGTGGAACTTACAGAGATACAAATGCTTCTGCTGGGTGAAATGCGAGCTCCATCACCACCAGGTCGACCTTGACTTTCAGGCCCTCCTCACCTTTTCGCTCTTTTTGCTCCTTGGGCCGATTCTGCCTATGTGTGGGCACCTATTTTCTGCTGCCCTTTTGAAGGAGGGCCAATATGAGGAGGCACCAGGGATTTGCCTCAGCACACAAAAACTTCAACAGCTTCAGTAAAGGCATTCCCCAAAGTACCTAATTCAGGCTTCTCCCTTCATATTCCATTTGTAAGCCAAATACTCCCAAAGGATGTGTTTATCCTAGAACTTCCTTCTTTGTGATTACAAATACATCTCACATTGAACATGAACAAAACCCAGATTATTCCCTCTAGACCCTGTGGTGCGACCTGCTCCTCCCTTCCCTGCTGTCAGTCCCTCCTACCATGCAAAGCTCAGGCCTGAGTAACTCATCCTCTTTAGACTCCCAGCAGCCAGAAAGCCCAGTTTGCTGTGCCTTCTGGGACCACTGACATGAGAGACTTGATTTCATATTACTTTCTGTTGTCTCTTCTACACTGAATTACTACCACAGACCCTAAGTTGTCCTTGTTTGCCAGCCTGGCAGTCAGGGCTGTCCCCAGATGGAAGCAGGTCCTGATACCACTAAACCTAACAAGAACACTGTCCTTGGAAACAGGAGAGTCCTCAAGCAGTAGCTCCTGAGTCCCATGGCCTGCCCCTTGCTCCTTTGCATTGCAGTCCCTCCCTGGCCACAGGCACTCTCCTGCATCTGTACCTTTGCCCTCCCTCTTCCTTCTCCCCTCACATCTCTGGTTGGCTAACTCTTCTCAACTTTGTTCAACCGCCACCTTCTCTGTGAATGTATTAGCAAGTCCTTTTAGGACCCTCAGCCCAAGTTAATATTGTACCCTTATCCCTCTCTGATACAATTAAACTCTTGAAGCTTGCTGTATGATTTCTGAGTCTTTTTTCCCACTTGTTCTCCAAGGGTAAGATGAGGAAGACTGCTATGCATCTGCAGGTGTCCTCCTGCATGACTAGAATAAATGCTTTAAAAGTTAAATGTGATAACACACAGCTTTAAACACAGGACTCCAGAAGCTGAGGCAGGCAGGTCTTTGTAGGTCTGTGGCCACCCAGTTAGACAGAATACGTTCCAGGACAGGCTCCAAAGCTACAGAAAAAACCTATCCCAATAAAGCGAAAACAAAATGAAACAAAAAACAAAAACCCTTTAAACACGCTGTGATTTTTGCTAGATGTAATTTTTTATTTTTTGATTTATTTACTAGGTATTCATTGTTGTGCCTGCATATTTGCAGGCAGGTAAGAAAGGCAACAGAACAGCCAGGCAATGTTGGACACACCTTTAATACCGGTGCTCAGATTAAGAGATAGACACACCTCTGTGAGTTCAAGATAACACAGGAATACAGGAGATTCAATCTAAAAGAGAAACAGCCAGGTGGCAGTTAATCACACCTTAAATCCAAGTATTTGGAACCACACACCTTTAATCCCAGCCCTAGGTAGGTGGAGACTGGCGAGATTCGGCTGGGCACAGAGGAATATAAGGAGGAGACAGGAATTCATGGCACTCAGTCTGAGCATTCCTAGGAACAGGATTGCACCTTTGGTCAGAGGATTCAGTAGAGGTAAGAACTAATGGCTAGCTGGGCTGTTTCTCTGATATTTTACTGTTAACTCCTACATCTCACTTTGGGTTTTTATTATTAAAACCAATAAGAATTTGTGCTTCAAGGTAGTGTTCTCAGGGGGAAATACAATGTTCTGATTACACACTTACTATCTGTCTGATTTTCTGTGAATTTCTTTATTGGTTGGTCACATTCCCTTGTACGTTGTTTGCACAACTCTGGGTGTTTTACACTCCTATTTTACAGAATCATACTTCCCCCGTCCTTAGTTTATCAATATTCACTGCATTGAAATAAACATCTTTTCAAAAATCCTTCTTAAGGACGTTGGGATTTTGCCTAGTTGGAGGTCATAGTAAAACTAGTATTAAAATATTTTGCTTTTCAAATGAAGTAGGCAAGTTTTAATTGTGTGTGAGCCACATTAGCATTTGTTCTACTTTGGAAAGGGGAAAAATTTAACCCTCAAGCAAGCCCACCAGATGCCTTGGCAAATAAAGGTGCTTGCCACCAATTCTGAGTTCAACCCTCAGAACTGGCCTTATAGAATGACAGAACGCAGTACTCATGGTTGTCCTCTGACCTTGTGGATCCCTTGTAATGTTAATGAACTGCCTGGTACGAAATGTATTTAATGCAATTTTTTTTTGTTTTTTCAAGACAGGGTTTCTCTGTACAACAGTCCAAGCTGTCTAGGAACTTACTTTGTTTACCTATCTGGTCTGAAACTCACTGAGTTCCTCCTGCCTCTGCTTCTCAAGTGTTGAGATTAAAGACTTGTGCCACCACTGTCCAGTTTAATAAATACAATATTTAAGATGTTCATGAAAATCATTGTTTGGCCTCCACTTTACAGCATTAGTTTTCTGATATCTTCTAAGTATAGGGACTGTTAGTGTAATAGTGCAGGACCCCAGTGCTTAAGATCCTGAGCTCATGGGGGCTTCAGGAAAGCCATTTCTTCTTCAAGACTGGTAATAGGGCACATTCAGCTCTCTGAGAGGATGTCTTGGAATCTTCTGACCAGAGGTGGAGTTAATGATTTACTAGGCAGGCTTACTCAGGTTTTTATTGTTTACCAATCAAGAAACAAAAGTGGAAATCCAGATATTGGAATCTGAAGACAAGTAACATCACCCGTAAATGGGGGAAAAGTATCAGTCTTATGAGTTATGAAAGGGTGATTTGCCTGTGCATAAAGAGCACATTGAATGTCTCCTTCACAGCAGATTCCGAAATGTGAGCAAATATTAATGATAATTTCCCTAGAAGGAAATCTATGCATGGAGGGGATCTAGGCATGGAAGATCTTTATTTGTACCTGATGCTTTTTTGGTTGTCTCTAGATATCCCTAGGAAGATGTGGTCTAAGTCAGTGTGTCTGGAAGTATGAGAGGTGCTTGATGGTCTCTCTCTGTCTTTCTTGTTGGTGTTTTGATTTCTTTTGTTTTCTTTTGTGTTTTGGTTGAGATTCAGACACTAACCAATGTCATTCTAAGCAGAAAAAGCTCAGTGTTCCCTGGGAAGCAAGCACATCATTGCCATTAGAAGGCTGGTGTTGGTTGAGTGAGTTCTACCAAGAGAACACACTCTTGTCCCAGCCTTCAGTTTTCTCTGTTTTGTGCCTTCTTTATGTCATGACCAGAAGTGAGATTAATGGCTGTAGGTGAGGAAGGGACCAGGGAAGAAGACAGTGTTTAGGAGTACAAGGGTCCTTAGCAGAGAAGGCTGTGTGATTCATAGAATGAGGATTTGCCCCCATACACTTGGCCGAGTGCCCAGCCAATTTAATGTCTTCTCATTGTCCTTCAGGTCAACACCATGATGCTTCCTCAAGTCTTCATATCAGGCCTCTTACTACTTCTACCAGGTAAGTGTGTTGATGAGCTGGGGGATGCTGAGGACTCTAGAGTTTGCAGAAGTGATGACAATCCTTAAGCCTTTTGGTTATGGGTTATGTAGTGAGCAGAGAATCAGGATAAATTGTAGCTCCAACAAAATTTCTTAACCAGCATAAATTTGAAAACATATGGCTTAACAAACATGATCCCTAGAACATGTCAGGCAAGAGGTAAGAACACATGCATTCATTCAAGTGATGGATAAGTAAGGGTGAGTGCACATGCATGCATGTCATTGACAAGGAAGGGTGAATGCACATGCATGCATGCTATGGACAAGTTAGTATGATTGCATGTTCATGCAAGTTATAGGCAAAGGTTAATAAAGAATTAAAACAGATTTCCATGCATGACGGCTACACAAAGTAAGCCTCCATTTCTTTTACTATTTTTGCTTTTGAAAACCATTTTCAGTTGCTTAACTTAAAAACCATTGTAAGTCTAAGCATTCTATGAAACGGAGAAACAAGGAACATGGTAAAGTCTTTGACACAGTGTCAAAGTTAGTCCAGGGTGACCTCAAACTCCATTGGCTGTTGAGGAACACCTCAACCTTTGAACATCCTGCCTCTAGCTGGAAACAGCTGAGAGCACTGGTGAGGCCATAATATCCTTCTATGAATTAGGTCCTGTATAGGAACATAGAATTTGGATGATTACAGCCACATGAATGCTGTTGAATTGTGAATTGTAGGTTCAACCTGCCTAATCCAAAAATCTTACCTCTTCAGATATTCAAATCCAGAACCTTTTCAGCATGGAATTGGTAATGCCCTGGAACGTTCAACGCCATATAATTATCACATGCACAAATATCAAAAGATTATGAACTTTGTATTAAAATATATATACATATTGCAGGCATATGAATGCTCCATCAACCATATTTATACTTGATGATAAGAGAATATCTATATGCAAATACTCTGAATTGTGAAGAAAGATTTAAATTCTGAAAACAAACCTTTTTTGGATAAGGAGTATTCACATTGTGGGTCTTAGATAGAAAAAACCATAAAAGACAATATCCAGTCTCTACCCAAATTTTTAAAACCCATTTGTGTTGGGGCTTGTTTGGGATATTCACATTAAGATGCAGGGCTATATAATGTTTCTGTCTTCGTGGTACTCACTGTAATGAATATGCAGGGCCTGGAAATTGAGTATGCAGTGAATCACCAGTGAGTGCAATCACAGGCCTCCACATCACTGATTCTTGCAGATCTGAGGAACTGGCAGCTGTCATTTATAAAGTGTCCTTAGGAGAACAGGCTCTGTTCTCTTCACATGTCATCAGTGCAGCTGCCTGCTATTGGTGAGCTGTCCCCACAGCTCTGCCCTGCCCTGTCCTGTTTGGTCAATGACAAAGGACAGTTCAGGAGAGTGGCCTCTCTGGAGACAGCCTCTCACTGGGGCAACAACAGAAGCTCTTGTCACTTCTTGCTGACTCATCCTTTTTCATCTTGCTTTCTAAATCCAGAAATTCTAACAAGTCACCCAACAAGTCCTACAACTATAACAAGACCCTCAACAACAAGAAGATCCACAACAACAGGAAGACTCACAACAGGAAGACTCACAACAGGAAGAGCCACCACTACAATAAGGCCCACAACTACACTGAAGACCATGACTGTGTCAACAAGACCCACACTTGTATCAACATCACACACTGTCTCCAACTCTACTCCTACAACACCATCAAAATCAGAGACTCACACACCAGGTAAAAGATGTGGTCCAGGACCCAGAGTCCCTTTTATCAGTGGCTGTAAGATACACAGACACTGAGTAAAATCAGAAGTATAAATGGGTGAAGAGTTCTTAGGTCTGTCCCAACAACAGCTTCACAAAGACTGTAGTTTTCAATTCTTAAGATATAGTCACCTACAGCTCTGTAAGAACTTGAAGATTAGAGACACCATCTCTCTATATCAGATTCCCAGGGGATTCACACCTAGCTAGACTTAGGTGGATCGTTGATCTAGGATAGCTGATGAGGATGGAGGCACTCTGGATCATGCTTGGCAAGACTTTTGGTGAGAAACTAAGGACTGACTGAAAACTAAGGTCAGGGTAGTAAGACCCACATTCTGAAGTTGGTCCATACACCTGAAGCCTTGGTTCAGGGAAGCTAGCATTTAGCCTTTCCTGTACATCAGGACACATGCCCATGCTTTATGATGCAGAGATTCATTCTCAGATAATTATGTTCGATATAGCTGTGGTCTGTCCCTATTTTAAAGTGAAAGGAACTGACAGAGTCAGAAAGTTCACGGTAGAGTTATGAAAACAAGTGGCTCAGACTCTGTCCCTGTTCACTTGAGTTAGAACATGTTTCTTCTGACTCCAGGGTCAGAACTCCTGCCCTGAACACAGATGTTGAGAGGTTTTGTTCTGTTCCCAGATCATTACTGGAAAGGCATCCTGATACCACCCTCTAAAGAGACAATGGATGCCTTGTGAAGGCATCCTTTAAGGATCCTTCAATTTATTCATGTACCATGAAAAGTGCAGTATATGTACTTGATATGTATAACACACACACACACACACACACACACACACACACACACACACCAAAATCAAAGGTTTTAGGAAGTGATTTAACATGCTGTTTATTTTGAGTGAGGCCATGTAGTTCATACTCCAAATAGCCTACAGGTAAAGTTTATATTAAAGGGTAGTACCTTGACTTACAGATGGGGAGAAGATTGTCAGACAGAAGGCAAGTTTCGGTCCAACCCTTCAACATCTAGGAGTTAACAGATAGATGTTAGAGGGGCTCTCAAAGCTTCTTAAGACTTGTCCATCCTCTGAATAGCGCTGGATTCTGAGGAGAGAGAAGGCCTTTTGTTGTTAGGGTAAACTGATGTGTGATATTTATTTATTTCTCCTCTTGATAGTCTTTTGTTAATTTCAAGCAGGAGTACCCTGAAAGACTGGGCTGCTTGCTGAGTTTGCAGAGGACTCCAGGTTATTACTAGGCTTGTCAAGCATATGATTTGTGAGAAAAACCTCTTTGTTCTAGGTAGCTGCACATGGGGAAGAAATACAAGGATCTCTGAGGGTTAACAGTACGTTTCAATAATTAATTAGAACCTGTTTAAAGGGATGGGCTCATAGGGGGAGGACCTATAGTATTTCCACTCATTGCATGGGCGCTGTGCGTACTTTGCAAGCTGAGATGTCTGTCATTTGATAAAATTGCAAACATGGAGTCATGCGATGTCTGCTACTTCATCTGGAAACTGAAGGGCTCCTTGTCAGGATGTCACAATCCTTACATATGTCTGATATCAGCAGAAAGAGGATTCTGTGTTTTATTCACAGACAATAGACAGAGTGAAAACACTAGATGCCTTTCTATAAAATATACATTTCAAATAAACATTAAATATATAAAAGTTCAAAAGTTGCTGTTCAGTGAATCTTCTGCCTTATTGAATCCCACCATCACATGGTGTAAGACACATGGACTTGAGGATTACTTTTACAGATGTGGAAAAAAATCTAAATTTTTCTGTTTATAATTAATATTCTTCTTGTTGAACAGATTGGGATGACACTGTGACAGATTGGAAAAACACTATGACATCCTCCAGTGACCCTTGGAATAATTACACTGTTAGTATATTCTTCCCCAATCAACCATGCTCACTTGTGTATCTTCTAGGATATAATTTGTAGATTAAGATGTCCCAAAAATTAATTCATAGGTGTTTGTTAAAAAAAAAAAAGACAGAGAATCAAGCCTGGCATTTCAGGCACACACCTTTAACCCCAGCACCCGGGAGACACAGGCAGAGGAACTCTTGTGAGTTTGTGACTAGCCTGGTCTACAAGAGCTAGTTCTAGGACAGCCCTCAAATCCATAGAGAAAGCCTGTCTTGAGAAACCAAAAAGAAAAAAAAAAGTCAGATATAGTGGTATATTCATTTTTCTCAGGACTCAGGAATTTAATACAAAATATCAGCAATTTGAGGTCGAACATTAGGCAATATGGGCTATATTGTGACACCCTGTCTCAAAAACTGTACATAAAGGAATTAGTAAATATATAAAAATAAAGAAACTAAGAGGTTGACCTTGGACCTAGAGACATGGCTCAGAGGTTATGAGCACAGGCTGCTCTTCTAGAGGTCATGTGTTCGATTCCCAGTAACCACATGGTGGCTTACCACCATCTAAAATAATATGTGGTGCCCTCTTCTGTTTTGCAGGCAAACATGCAGGTAGAACACTATATGTAACAAATAATATCTTTTAAAACTAAAAAAAGGAGTCTGATGTTTACAGAAGACATTTGAATTCAACATGTTCATTTATGTTCCCATTGAGCACTCTTTGTAGAGCACACAGGGGATATTTTGTTTCCCAGACACAAAGCACCACAAAGGTAATTAAAGCAGGCAAAATCACACACATGATGATGAGCCCACATTAAGTATCTGGTTAGATGATTGACTGAGGTAGCTACCCATGTAGTCAACTTAACTATAACAGAACAGGTTTCTACCATGGTCACAGGCACTGATTTTTACATTGTCTTGGAGTTCCACTGCCTTTATAACCTCAGATCCCTGGGTCTTCCTGCATATTCCAGACTAGCCAAAGGCCAATAATGATGAAGCTCCAGGACTAGAGTCTAGGTTAGGGTCAAGCATGTGTTTTCTGTTCCTCTCATTGGTGCCCCTTGTGTTTACTGCTGTTTCTTTATTGCCATTGTTGTTTTCTTCATTGTTTCCTTAGGAATCCATCCCTACACTGAATCCAGAGGAGAAAATGAATAAGGGTTTCACTCTTGGCACTACCATTGCTGCCCTGATGCTGCTGCTGTTTGTGTGTGCCCTGGCTTTCACAGGTAAGTAATTTTACAACTGTCCTTAAAGAAGGGAACCAAGTTTCTCTGACTGCCTTTAAGCAAGGACACATGCCACAGGGGCTTTGAGCTCACATACCTTCCCTATCTTCAGATCCAAGACACACATGGTAAGCCATCAACTCCCCAAGGGATGTGTTAGGACCCACAGAACTCTGTGGCTGATATCTGGTATTTGATGAAAGTTCTGATCAATGAAGTTACACAATTGCTACTATGTCTTCAAATATTCTTAATCTGAAAATCTCAAAGAGCTTAAATACTACTGGAGTTTTACAGCTAAAATCATTTATTTATTTATTCATTCAATCATTTTACATCCTGACCCTGACTCCAGCTTTCCTTCCCTCATCATCCCCATTCCCTCCCCTACTACCCATCTGCCAACTTCCCCATTTGTTTTCTTATCTGAAAGGGCAGGCTTCCCAGGGATATCAACAAAGCACAGCATATCAATCTGTGGGTTAATACAATTTTATTTTTGGTTTAATTTTTCTGTCTTCATTTTGTTTTGCTTTTAGTTTTGTTTTTGTTTTTTGTGCTTTTTGCTATGTCATCATGTAGTTCAGGCTGGCATTGCATTTACTAGGTAGCTCAGGATGACCTTCCTCAGGATCTGCCACCAACATCCAAGTGCTGGACTTCCAGGAATAGCCAGCAGTGCTTGGAAACACTGGTTTCCTAACCCTCTCCTTTGTCTTTAAGCTGTTTCCATTAAGGAGGAAAGATTCTATTTTCCATAAAAAAATTGACTACTATGAGACAAGAGATTTTTCGATAAGCATAAAAGTTTTAGGTCACTTTAAGACCTTAAATGTTTTCTCTCCTTTCCTACTATTAGGGTCTTACTGCTTCCCCATGATCATACTGTAAAATGTGCTGGCATGTATTTAGTGTAAGATGTAAATTAGACATTGGTGGAAAGCCACTTGCTAAGTTCTGGAACAGAGTATTTGTGGGTGATGCCCACTCCTACATTGTCCTCTCCAATTGTACACTGGCTATATTCTTATGAAAAAGAAGTCAGGGTCTCGGAGGTAAACTGGAATGGATTGTGTTGATTCTTTTTGAAAAACCATCTTAAGAATATCTCTCTATTCTCTTTTACTAATAAATCATTCTTTACTAATTGATTCACCAATTGGTTTAGCTGATTTGAAACAGTGTCTTATTAATCATTCTTTAATAATTGAGTCATCAATGGCTTGTTGATTTGAATCAGGGTTCAATGTGTGGTGCAGATTGGCATGGAACCTGCTATGTAGCCCAGCCCAGGATGAACTGGCAATCCTCTTGCCTCAGACTCATTTACTCTGGGATAACTGCTGTGTCCCCAATGCTTGTCCCCCATTCTCTTCGAAGTAAAGTTTAATAAGTCCCTTTCTTGTTACCCTCACTTCTCAGAGACACATTCATTTCTCTAGATTTATGGCAGCACAAGAAAAAGACCTCTTTATTCTAGTCTCCCATAAGTAGACACTGAGTTGTTAAGTTTGCTTCCTGGAGCTGGTAGTGAAGGTGTTTCCCTGACCCACTCTTTTTTCATACAGTGTTTTCTTTCATTGACTACCTATTCTATTAAAACCTGAAGTAGTAAATCACAGAGCACATAAGCTAGGAGGAAGGTCATTTGAAGGGCTTTTAGGAAACTATGCTGGGGATGACAGGGTTGGATGCTGAGCTGTTTGAGGGAGCATCTGAGGAGCAGAATATTTAAAGCAAGATGACTTCCAAGGTGCCAGGAGTGTAAAGGAACTGTGGTCCAGCCAGTGTCTCCACACTCCACACCAGTCCACTTCACTCACTGCACTACACTGGCCTTGCTGGCTCCTCAGTTTACTGTACATAGGGAGCTCTGTTAGTCTCCTCTTGTGTAAGTCTCCTGTACTTCCTCTGTGCCAAGTGTGGACAACTATCAATCTTTTCAATTTGTCTGAAGATTGGATGTACACAGGGCCATATCTTTCAATCAAAATGAATGTCCTTCAGGCTGATATATATATAATCTCACCCATGTGATAATAGGGAACTCTCTCTCTCTCTCTCTGCAGGTTGGTAGCATTCCATATCTCTTAGATTGGAGCTTTACAGAAGACAGAAGTTGTGGGGCCTTGAGGTGAAGACAACTTCTACATAACTGAAGACAATCTTTAACCCTAGAATGAGTACCAGTGGTCTTCGAAGGGAAGTTCTGCCTGATTCTGGAAGGACAGCAACTGGATTTGACAACACAACCACCCTCAAACTCCCTTTAGAGCTCCAGGACACTTTTCTGTGTGTATTCAGCCAGCAGTAGTGGAGAGGGTGACACTCAGCTGTGTATACTCAAAGTCATTGTCCACATCATCCTATTTGTTACATCCCCACTGCTTCAGTTTCTCCACTCACTGTAGTACATTCTCTCCAACATGAGCATTTTAGATTGTGTGTGTCCTTAGGTCAATAAAGTCATTGTTAATACAGGAAAGAGACTCTTGCTTTGGTTATTAAAACCACTAGAGAGAAATAGGATTGAAAAGTTAGAGTGAGGGAGGTTTGGAGGAGCAACCTGAATTTAGAAGTATTTCTCAATTATTTCATGTTTTATCAATTTTATTGTAATTTGAAATGTCACTTTTCCTCCTATTCCCAAGGGCTCCAATCATGAAAACCTTCAGGTGTTAATTTCCTTCATAGATAAATAGAAGGGACTCTAATGTCACCATTAGAGTTGAATAAGGTTCCACAGAGCTCTGGAAATATGATACATTATTATATGGATGATCATAGGGCAAGGATGGGTGTTTCATGTCAGGAGAGGTTTCCATGGTGAGTCTGGCACAGGCCTACATTAGGGAGGATACTAGTGGCCCAAGGGATTGAGTCATTAGTGTCATTTCTACTGCAGTTGGACTTGATGTTCAGTGTTTCCATACTCATTCTCTGGGCTCTGAATTAGGTGCTAGAAGGAGACAGTGAAGAAATGGAGTGACAAGGAGGGAGCAGGACACAGGCTCTGCCTGAGAGGAGTGCTATTCCAGGTGCACATACTTTGGGACTATCACTGGTTCATTCAGAGTTCTAAATGTGTAATAGTCTCCAGATGGTATTTATATTTCAACTTGTATTAAAAAGACAAGGCATTTTTTGATAGTGGATCAGTTGATCACAGTCAATGAAATATTGGTTTTGCTAAGAGTAAAGAAAGCTGTTGTGTTGTTGTCTTCATTGTCAGCCCAGTTGTTTAGAAGAACACATTTGCAAGAGGGTAATAATTATTATTTCAGTTTGAGTAATCCTGACTCCAATTAGAGTCTCTCAGCCCGTGGGAGAGTTGGATTCTGTATCCCACTCTACATTCCACTGCTGTTCTATGGAGTTCTAAGAAATAAGTATGTGTCTTATTGGTGGTTTCCAGGGAGGTCATATAGTAAGAAGATGCATTCTGGGATTGCCTAATGGGGCTTCCCTTGACTGCTCTAAAAATGGTTGGGTTAAACTACAGTGTTTCCTGTTTCTTACATTTACAGCAATTACACATCAAAGCTTGGGATTAGCAAAGATTACACTGATTTGTAGCTTTGCTAGAAAGATTTGTCCAGATCAGCATGTGTTCTAGAGTGATGAGGACACTAGATGGGGCCATCTATGCCTGCCTCTCCTGCCTCATTCCTGATTCCTGCCTGGTGGCTCCAGGACTCTGAGATTGTGAAGATTGATCTGGTTTTCTCTTTTCCTAGAACTGCAGGAAAGCCATGAAGGGGTCTGGAAACCTTTCTGTCTGTCCTATATGGAATTTCCAAATCATGCTAGAATTCCAGAACAAGGTGACTAGTGACATTCTTTGAAAGTATGTTGGACGCATTGAAAAACAGATCATATATATGGTTCCAATACTAGCTATCAATAGTAACAATAGGGGAAACTCTTTGTTTGCCCCATATGTTTGCTGTTATCATGTCCACACTTACCTTGGTGGACAGTGGACATCACAATGATGGGTGGCCAGTGAGAAGATTTTGAGCAATGAAAACATTCCAGCCCCCTGAGCCAAGTGTCAGTGTTTATAAAAGCACAGAGTTGGACTGGGTGGGTTGTGTGGTGCTGTATTCCCAGCATTCTGAGAAGCAGGGTCTCTATGAGAAGCAGGGTCTCTATGGGTAACAGACAACTCTGAGAGAGAAGAACTTCCATGTTCAGTAAGACCTCCAAAAAAACTAAATAAAGGAAAAATAAACAAACAAACAAACAAACATTCAGGAGAGTCAAGAGGCAAGGTCTACACCAAGGGACAGAGATTTGTGGCCATAAAATACTGCATTTATTGCCTTCCCACCCTAGAGTAGGTGAAGCTCTATGAACCCAACCAAGCATGTATTTTAGGTTTTATGTAAAAGTTACATTGTTAGAAGCTGAACTTAGTAGCTAATGCTATTCAAAGATGTAAAATACCTTGAGATGACTTGGGCTCTGACCATCAGTATTCTATTCCTCCAACATCAGGATGTCCTTCTCCTCTGTCAAGGTCACAGTCTTAGGGATCTTGAGCCCTTGTCCAGCTGGTTAGACACTATTTGCACAGAGCTTCAGTTCACAGACCCTTAGATCTGGGTTTCCTGCTATTGCCTTGTTTTCAACTTCCTTAAACCCATTTTCACTGATGTCTCCAACATGGGGAGTCACTGGTCCTGCAGTTGCAAGGTTCCCTGGACCAACCTTGGCCCTGATGTCTGCAGTTCTGAATTGGGATCATTGCCAGTGCCTTTGCCTTGGTTTGGCCTTGACTTTTTTTGTTGTTGTTATTTTGTTTTGTTTTGTTTTGTTTTTCCAGATGGGTTTCTCAGTACCTATAGTGCAGGCCTGGAACACACTCTGTAGACGAGGGTGATGTGGAACTTACAGAGATACAAATGCTTCTGCTGGGTGAAATGCGAGCTCCATCACCACCAGGTCGACCTTGACTTTCAGGCCCTCCTCACCTTTTTGCTCTTCGTGCTACTTGGGTCGATTCTGCCTGTGTGTGGGCACCTATTTTCTGCTGCCCTTTTGAAGGAGGGCCAATATGAGGAGGCACCAGGGATTTGCCTCAGCACACAAAAACTTCAACAGCTTCAGTAAAGGCATTCCCCAAAGTACCTAATTCAGGCTTCTCCCTTCAAATTCTATTTCTAAGTCTGTTATCCCAAAGGATGTGTTTATCCTAGAACTTCCTTCTTTGTGGTTACAAATATATCTCTCATTGAACATGACCAAAACCCAGATTATTCCCTCCAGACCCTGTGATGAGAGCTGCTCCTCCCTTCCCTGCTGACATTCCCTCCTGCCATGCACAGCTCAGGCCTAAGTAACTCACCCTTTTAGACTCCCAAAAGAGAGAAAGCCCAGTTTGCTGTGCCTTTTGGGACCACCGACTTGAGAGTCTTTGTTTCATATTACTTTCTATTGTCTCTTTTACACTGAATTACTAACACAGACCTTAAGTTGTCCTTGTTTGCCAGCCTGGCAGTCAGGACTGTCCCCAGATGGCAGCAGGTCCTGACACCATTAACCTAACAAGAATACGGTCCTTGGAAACAGAAGAGTCCTCAAGCAGTAGCCCCTGAGTCCCATTGGCTGCCCCTTTCTCCTTTGCATTGCTGTCGCTCCCTGGCCACAGGCACTAACCTGCATCTTCACCTTTGCCCTACCTATGCGTTTTCCCCTCACATCTCTGGTTGGATAACTTCTTCAACTTTGTTCAACCCCCTCCTACTCTGTGAATATATTAGGAAGTCCTTTCACACCCCTCAGCCCAAGTTAAAATTGTACCCATACTCCTCTCCCATACAGTTAAACTCATGAAGCTTGCTGTATGATTTCTGGGACTTTTTCCAACCTGTGCAACCAAGGGTAAGATGAGTAAGACTGCTACACATCTGCAGGTGTCCTCTTGCTTGACTAGAATAAATGCTTTAAACGTTAAATGTGGTAATGCACAGCTTTAATCACAGGACTCCAGAAGCTGAGGCAGGCAGATCTTTGTAGGTCTGTGGCCACCCTGCTAGACAGAATAAGTTCCAGGACAGGCTCCAAAGCTAGAGAAAAAACCTATCCCAATAGAGCAAAAACAAAACGAAACAAAAAACAAAAACAAAAACCCTTTAAACACGCTGAGATTTCTGCTAGATTTAATTTTTTATTTTTTGATTTATTTACTAGGTATTCAGTGTTGTGCCTGCATATTTGCATGAGGTAAAAAGGCAACAGAACAGCCAGTCAATGTTGGACACACCTTTAATACCCGTGCTCAAGATTAAGAGATAGACAGACCTCAGTGAGTTCAAGATAACACAGGAATACAGGAGATTCAATCTAAAAGAGAAACACCCAGGTGGCAGTTACACCCACCTTAAATCCAAGTATTTGGGAGCCACACACCTTTAATCCCAGCCCTTGGGAGGTGGAGACTGGGGAGATTTGACAGGGCACAGAGGAATATAAGGAGGAGACAGGAACTCAAGGCACTCAGTCTGAGCATTCCTGGGAACAGGATCGCACCTTTGGTCAGAGGATTCAGTAGAGGTAAGAACTAATGGCTGGCTGCTCTGTTTCTCTGATATTTTACTATTAACTCCTACATCTCACTTTAGGTTTCTATTATTAAAACCAATAAGAATTTGTGCTTCAAGGTAGTGTTCTCAGGGGGAAATACAATGTTCTTATTACACACTTACCATCTGTCTCATTGTCTGTGATTTCTTTATTGGTTGGTCACATTCCCTTGTACGTTGTTTGCACAACTCTGGGTGTTTTACACCCCTATTTTACAGAATCATACTTCCCTCATCAATATTCACTGCATTGAAATAAACATCTTTTCAAAAATCCTTCTGAAGGTCATTGGGATTTGGCCTAGTTGGAGGTCATAGTAAAACTAGTATTAAAATATTTTGCTTTTCAAATGAAGGAGGCAAGTTTTAATTGTGTGAGAGACACATTAGCATTTGTTCTACTTTGGAAAGGGGAAAATTCAGCCTTCAAGCAAGCCCACCAGATGCCTTGGCAGATAAAGGTGCTTGCCACCAATTGTGAGTTCAACCCTCAGAGTTGGCCATATAGAATGACAGAACCCAGTACTCATGGTTGTCCTGTAACCTTGTGAGTCCTTTGGCATGTTAATCTACTTCCTGGCAGGAAATATATTTAATGCAATTTTTTGGTTTTTCAAGACAGGGTTTCTCTGTACAACAGTCCAAGCTGTCTAGGAACTTACTATGTTTAACAAGCTGGTCTGAAACTCACTGAAATCCTCCTTCCTCTGCTTCTCAAGTGCTGAGATTAAAGACTTGTGCCACCACTGTCCAGTTTTATAAATAAGATGTTTAAGATGTTCATGAAAATAATTGTTTGGCCACCAGTTTGCAGCATTAGTTTTCTGATGTCTTCTAAATACAGGGACTGTTAGTGTAATAGTGCAGGACTCCAGTGCTGAAGTTCCTGAGCTCATGGGGGCTTCAGGAAAGCTATTACTTTTTTAAGACTGGTAATAGGGCACATTCACTCTCTGAGAGGATGGCATGGAATCTTCTGACCAGAAGTGGAGTTAATGATTTACTAGGCAGGCTTACTCAGGTTTTTATTGTTTACCCATCAAGAAACAAAAGTGGAAATCCAGATATTGGAATCTGAAGACAAGTAACATCACCCATAAATGGGGGAAAAGTATCAGTCTTATGAGTTATGAAAGGATAATTTGCCTGTACATAAAGAGTACATTGAATGTCTCCTTCACAGCAGATTCTCCAAAATCTGAGCAAACATTAATGATAATTTCCCTAGAAGGAAATCTATGCATGGAGGGGATCTAGGCATGGAAGTTCTTTATTTGTACTTGATGCTTTTTTGGTTGTCTCTAGATATCCCCAGGAAGATGTGGTCTAAGTCACTGTGTCTGGAAGTATGAGAGGTGCTTGTTAGTGTCTCTCTGTCTTTCCTGTTGGTGTTTTGATTTCTTTTGTTTTGTTTTGTTTTTTGGTTCAGATTCAGAGACTAACCAGTATGGTTCTAAGCAGAAAAAGCTTGGTGTTCCCTGGGAAGCAAGCACATCTTTGCCATTAGAAGGCTGGTGTTTGCTGAGTGAGTTACTACCAAGAGAACACACTCTTGTCCCAGCCTTCAGTTTTTTCTGTTTGGTGCCTTCTTTATGTCATGACCAGAAGTGAGATTAATAGCTGTAGGTGAAGAAGGGACCAGGAAAGAAGAGAGTGTTTAGGAGTACAAGGGGCCCTGACAGAGAGGCCTGTATGATTAATAGAATCAAGATTTGCCCCCATACAGTGGGCCGAGTGCCACAGCCAATTTAATGTCTTCTCATTGTCCTTCAGGTCAACAAGATGATGCTTCCTCAAGTCTTCATATCAGGCCTCTTACTACTTCTCCCAGGTAAGTGGGTTGATGAGCTGGGGGATGCTGAGGACTCTAGAGTTGGCAGAAGTGATAAAAATCCCTGAGCCTTTTTGTTATAGGTTATGTAGTGAGCAGAGAATCAGGATAAATTGTAGCTGCAAATAAAATTTCTTAACCAGCATAAATTTGAAAACATATGGCTTAACAAACATGATCCCTAGAACATGTCAGGCAAGAGTTAAGAACACATGCATTCATTCAAGTGATGGACAAGTAAGGGTGAGTTCACATGCATGCATGTCATTGACAAGGATGGGTGAAGGCACATGCATGGATGCTATGGACAAGTAAATATGATTGCATGTGCCTGCAAGTTATCGTCAAAGGTTAATAAAGAATTAAAACATTTCCATGTACGATGTCTACACAAAGTAAGCCTCCATTTCTTTCACTATTTTTGTTTTTGAAAACCATTTTAAATTGCTTAACTAAAAACCATTCTAAGTCTAAGCATTCTATAAAACGGGAAACCAGGAACATTGTAATTGTGTTTGAGACAGGGTCGATGTTAGTCCATGGTGACCTCAAACTCCATAGGCTGTTGAGGAACACCTCGAACTTTGAACATCATGCCTCTAGCTGGAAACAGCTGAGAGCACTGGTGAGGACTAAAATATCCTTCTGTGAATTAGGTCCTGTAAAGGAACATAGAATTCGGATGCTTACAGCCACATGGATGCTGTTGATTTGTGTATTGTAGGTTCAACCTGCCTAATCCAAAAATCTTACCTCTTCAGCGATTCAAATCTAGACCCTTTTCAGCATGGACTTGGTAATACCCTGGAAAGTTCAACGCCATATAATTGTCACATGCAGAAATATCAAAAGATTATGAACTTTCTATTAACATATATATATAAATAGCAGGCATATGAATGCTACATGAAGCATTTTTATACTTGATGATTATTTATAAGAGAATGTCTATATGCAAAAACTCTGAATTGTGAAGAAAGATATAAATTCTGAAAACAAACATTTTTGGATAAGGGGTATACACATTGTGGGTCTTAGATAGGAAAAAAACCATAAAAGATAATATCCAGTTTCTACTGAAATTTTCAAAACCCATTTGTGTTGGGGCTTGTGTGGGATCTTCCCATTAAGATGCAGGGCTATATGTTCTTTTTGTCTTCTTGGGATTCACTGTAGTGAATATGCAGGTCCTGGATTTTGAGTATGAAGTGAATCACCATGAGTGCAATCACAGGCCCCCACATCCTCTCAGTGTCACACCTATGCTTACAGATCTGAGGAACTGGCAGCTGTCATTTATAAAGTGTCCTTAGGAGAACAGGCTCTGTTCTCATCTCCATGTCATCAGTGCAGCTGCCTGCTATTGGTGAGCTGTCCCCACAGCTCTTTCCTGCCCTGTCCTATTTGATCAATGACAAAGGACAGTTCAGGAGAATGGCCTTTCTGGGGACAGCCTCTCACTGGGGCTACAACAGAAGCTCTAGTCACTTCTTGTTGACTCATCCTTGTTTCATCTTGTTTCTAAATCCAGAAATTCTAACAAGTCACCCAACAAGTCTTTCCACTATAACAAGACCCTCAACAACAGGAAGATCTAAAACAACAGGAAGACTCACAACAGGAAGACTCACAACAGGAAGAGCCACCACTACAATAAGGCCCACAACTACACCTGAGGCCATGACTATATCAACAAAACCCACATTTGTATCAACATCACCCACAGTCTCCACCCGGACTCCTACAACACCAGCACAAAAAGAGACTCACACACCAGGTAAAAGCCAATGTTGTCCAGGACAGAGAGTCCCTCTTATCAGTGGCTGTAAGATACACAATGAGTAAAATCAGAAGTATAAATGGGTGAAGAGTTCTTAGGTCTGTCCCAACAACAGTTTTCAATTCTTAAGATATAGTCACCTTCTGCTGTGTAAGAACTTGAAGATTAAAAACCCGGGGGATTCACAACTAGCCACACTTAGGTGGATCATTATCTAGGATAGCTGATGAGGATGGAGGCACTCTGTATCAGCTTGGCATGACTTTTGGTGAGAAACTAAGGACTGACTGAGAACTAAGGTCAGGGTAAAGAGACCCTCATTCTGAAATTGGTCCATACACCGGAAGCCTTGGTTCAGGGAAGATGCCATTTAGCCTTTCCTGTACATGAGGACACATACCCCATGCTTTATGATGCAGAGATTAATTCTCAGATAATTATGTCCGATATAGTTGTGGTCTGTCCATATTTTATAGTGATAAGAACTGACAGAGTCACAAAGTTCACAGTAGAGTTATGAAAACAAGTGGCTCAGACACTGTCCCTGTTCACTTGAGTTGGAACATGTTTCTTCTGATTCCAGGGTCAGAACTCCTGCCCTGAACACAGATGTTGAGAGGGTTTGTACTGTTCCCACATCATTACTGGAAAGGCATCCTGACACCACCCTCTAAAGAGACAGTGGATGCCTTGTGAAGGTTTCCTTTAAGGATATTTCAATTTATTCATGTCCCATGAAAAGTGCAGTATATGTACTTGATATGTATGACACACACACACACACACACACACACACACACACACACACACAAACACAAACACCAAAATCAAAGGTTTTAAGAAGTGATTTAACATGCTGGTTCTTTTGAGTGAGGCCATGTAGTTCATACTTCAAATAGCCTACAGGTACAGTTAATATTAAAGGGTAGTACCTTGACTTACAGATGGGGAGAAGATTGTCATGCAGAAGGCTAGTTTTGGTACAACCCTTCAATATCTAGGAGTTAACAGATAGATGTTAGAGAGGCTCTCAAAGCTTCCTAAAACTTGTCTATCCCCTGAGGATAGGGCTGGATTCTGAGGAGATAGAAGGCCTTTTGTTGTTAGGGTAAACTGATGTGTGATATTTATTTATTTCTCCTCTTGATATTCTTTTGATAATTGCAAGCATGAGAACACTGACACACTGGGCTGCTTGCTGAGTTTGCAGAGGCCTCCAGGTTATAACTAGGCTTGTCAAGCATATGATTTGTGAGAAAAACCTCTTTGTTCCAGGTAGCTGCACATGGGGAATAAATGCAAGGATCTCTGAGGGTTAACAGGACATTTCAATAATTAATTAGAACCTGTTTAAAGGGATGGGCTCATAGGGGGAGGACCTATAGTATTTCCACTCATTGCATGGGTGATGTGCGTACTTTGCAAGCTGAGATGTCTGTCATTTGCTAAAACTGCAAACATGGAGTCATGCGATGTCTGCTACTTCATCTGGAAACTGAAGGGCTCCTTGTCAGGATGTCACAATCCTTACATATGTCTGATGTCAGCAGAAAGAGGAATCTGTGTTTTATTCACAGAAAATAGACAGAGTGAAAACACTAGATGCCTTTCTATAAAATAGACATTTCAAATAAACATTAAATATATAAAAGTTCAAAACTTGCTGTTCAGTGAATCTTCTGCCTTATTAAATCCCACCATCACATGGTGTAAGACACATTGACTTTGTGGATGACTTCTACATAAGTGGAGAAAAATCTAAATTTTTCTGTTTATAACTAATTTTCTTCTTGTTGAACAGATTGGGATGACACTGTGACAGATTGGAATAACACTATGACATCCTCCAGTGACCCTTGGTATAAATACACTGTAAGTATATTCTTCCTCAATCAACCATGCTCACTTGTGTACCTTCTAGGATATAATTTGTAGATAAAGATGTCTGAAAAATTAGTTCACAGGTGTTTGTTAAAAAAAAAAGACAGAGAATCAAGCCTGGCATTTCTGGCACATGCCTTTAATCCCAGCACCTGGGAGACACAGGCAGAAGATCTCTGTGAGTTTGTGACTAGCCTGGTCTACCAGAGCTAGTTCCAGGAAAGCCCTCAAAGCTAGTTCGAGAAAGCCTGTCTCGAGAAAAAAAAAAGAAAAAGAAAAAGAAAGTCAGATATAGTCGTATATTCATTATTCTCTGGACCTAAGATATTAATACAAAACATCAGCAATTTAAGGTCAGCCTGGACCATTGGCAATATGGGCTATATTGTGGCACCCTGTCTCAAAAACTGTAGATAAAGGAATTAGTAAATATATAAAAATAAAGAAATTAAGAGGTTGACCTTGATCCTGGAGAGATGGCTCAAAGGTTATGAGTACTGGCTGCTCTTCTAGAGGTCATATGTTTCATTCCCAGCAACCAGATGGTGGCTCACAACCATCTAAAATAATATATGGTGCCATCCTGGTGTGCAGGCAAACATGCAGGTAGAAGATTATATGTAAAAATAAGATCTTTTAAAACTAAAAAAACGAGTCTGATGTTTCCAGAAGACATTTGAATTCAACATGTTCATTTATGTTCCCATTGAGCATTCTCTGTAGAGCACACAGGGGATATTTGGTTTCCCAGATACAAAGCACCACAGAAGGTGATTAAAGCAGACAAAATCACACACATGATGATGAGCCCACATTAAGTATCTGGTTAGATGATTGACTGAGGTAGCTACCCATGTAGTCACCTTAACTATAATAGAACAGGTTTCTACCATGGTCACAGGCACTGATTTTTACATTGTCTTGCATTTACAACCTCAGATCCTTGGGTCTTCCTGCATATTCCAGAGTAGCCACAGGCCAGTAAAGGTGAAGCTGCAGATCTACTGTCTACGTTAGGGTCAAGCAGGTGTTTTCTGTTCCTCTCACTTGGAGCCCCTGTTGTTTACTGCTGTTTCTTTGTTGCCACTGTTGTTTTCTTCATTGTTTCCTTAGGAATCCATCCCTACACTGAATCAACAGGAGAAAATGAATAAGGGCTTCACTCTTGGCACCACCATTGCTGCCCTGATGCTGCTGCTCTTTGTTTGTGCCCTGGCTTTCACAGGTAAGTAATTTAACAGCTGTCCCCAAAGAAGTGGACCCAGGTTTCTTTGACTGTCTTTAAGCAAGGACACATGCCACAGGGGCTTTTAGCTCACAAGCCTTCACTATCTCCAGAGCCAAAATACACATGGTAAGCCAACTATTCACAGAGGGATGTCTTAGGACCCACAAAACTCTGTGGCTGATTTCTGGTATTTGATGAGTGTTATACTCAGTGAAGTTACACCATTGCTATTATGTCCTAATCTAAAAATCTCAAGGAGCTTAAATGCTCCTGGAGTCTTTCATTTAAATCCATTTACTTATTTATTCATTCATTCATTTTACATCCTGACCCTGACTCCAGTTTCCCCTCCCTCATCTCCCCCATTCCCTCCTCCTGCTACCCATCTGCCACCCCTCCCTGCTGTTTCTGTTCAGAAAGGTCAGGCTTCCTATGGATATCAACATTGCACAGTATATCATTTTGTGGGTTAATACCATTTGAAGTTAGTTTATTTTTTGTTTTGCTTTTAGTTTGCGTTTTTTTGTTTTTGTGTTTTTTGCTGTGTGATCATGTATTTGAGGTTGGCATTGCACTTACTAGGCAGCTCAGGATGACCTTCCTCAGGATCCTCCTGCCCCTAACTCCAAGTGCTGGACTTCTAGGTGTAGCCTGCAATGGTTTGCAACACTGGTTTCCTAACCCTCTCCTTTGTCTTTCAGCTATTTCCATTAGAGTGTAAACATTCTTATTTCCATAAAAAAATTAAATAGTAAGAGATTTTGGATAGCCTTGACATTTTTAGGTCACTTTAAGACCTTTGATGTGGTCTCTCCTCTCCTACCCTTAGGTTCTCACTTGATCTCATGATCATACTGTGGAATGTGCTGGGATGTATTTAGTAGCAGATGCAAATTAGACATCTAATTAGACATCAGAAGACCCCTGACAAATAATAGTATGGAGTATTTGTGGGTGATGCCTAGTCCTACATTGTCCTTTCCAACTGTACACTGGGTTTTTCTGTCTGTAATGCATTCCATGTGTAAGAAATTCTGTCATGGACTTTAAAAAACACCACGCATAAGCCTATTACTTACTTGTTTGTGGAACTGGGCAGAAAATGGGAAATTATGATTTGCCTGTCTCTTGTCTCTGATGGCACAAGGCTCTAGGCACAGAATATAGGAGATAGGAACAGGAGGATCTCTGAGTTTGAGGCCAATCCTGGCAACATTGGGAATTCCAGGATTGCCAAGACTAACCAGAGAAATCCTGTCTTTTAACCCTGAAAAAATCAAGAATATCCCTGTCAAACTTCAGGATGTTTTGTTCTGGTTACTTAGAACTTCTGTATGCAACATGGTCATTTAATCTGGCTCTAGTGTCATGTCTGTTTCATTCTCTAGTGTGATTCCAAGTATGTGGTTAGATATCTTGGGTATATAGCAGATGGTGTCTAAACTTGAGAATTACAAAAATACCATAAGTTTGTTCCATTCCATAGTCCAAAGTTTTTCATTATCAAGGATTTGTTCTCTAGCAGCCCCTTAAAATGTTCTAGTCTTTTGTTTGTCTCAATGAACAATAATTTACCAATGCCACTCTAGCAAATTAGGCCATGTGGATGGATATAGCAGACAATGAATGGAAAGAAGAACCTTCCTGAACAGAACAGGAAGGGATTACGGAAAGTTACTGGGGATGGCACCATCATAAACACAAGAAGTATCCTTGTTTAGCAAAAAAATATATCTCGAGTGTCTGATGACATGTTCAGTTTTCCTATCAATTCCAGGCCAGCCTGAACTCACAATCCACCTGCCTCAGACTCATTCACTCTGGGATAATTGCTGTGTTCCACAGTGCTTGGCCCCCATTCTGTGCAAAATAAAGTTTCATGAGTTCCATTCTTGTTACACTCAATTCTCAGAAGTGCATTCTGCATTGTGTATTTCTCTGCATTTATGGCAGCACAGGAACAGAAAGCCCCTTATTCTAGTCTCTCCTAAGTAGACATTGAGTTGTTACGTTTGCTTCCTGGAGCTGGTATTGAAGGAGTTGCCTGACCCACTCTTGTTTCACCCAGTGAATTCTTTCATTCAGGATCTATTCTATTAAATACTGAAAAAGTAAAAACAGAGCACATATGCTGGTAGGAAGGTCCTTTGAGGGGCTGTTAGGGAAGTATGCTGGGGGTGACAGGGGTAGATGGTGAGCTGTTTGAGGGAGCCTCAAGGGAGCAGAAGATTTAGAGGAAGATGACTTCTAAGGTGCCAGGAGTGTAACAGCACTGTGTTCTGGCCAGTGTCTCCACACTCCACACCAGTCCTCTTCACTCACTCACTACACTAGCCTTGTGGGCTCCTCAGTTTACTGTATTTAGGGAGCTGTTAGTCTCCCCGGTGTAAGTCCCCTGTACCTCTCTGTGCCAAGTGATTACAACTATCAATCTTTTTAATTTGTCTGAGGATTGGCTGTACACAGAGCCATTTCTTTCAATCAAATTCAATGTCCTTCAAGCTGCCTATTACCTATGTGATAATAGGGAACTCACTCTAACTCTCTCTTTCTCTTTATCTCTCTCTCTGCAGGTTGGTAGCATTCCACATCTCTTAGATTGGAGCTTTACAGAAGACAGAAGTTGTGGGGTATTGAAGTAAAGACAACTTCTATATAATTGAAGACAGATTTTACCCTACAGAATGGGTACCAGTGGCCCTCTGAGGGAAGTTCTGCCTGATTCTGGAAGGACAGTAACCGGATTTGACAGCACAACCACCCTCAACCCCCTTTTAGCTCCAGGACTCTTTTCTGTGTGTATTCACCCAGCAATGCTGGAGAGGGTGACACTCAGCTGCGTATACTCAAACTCACTGTCTACATCAACCTATTTTTTACATCACCACTGCCTCAGTTTCTCCACTCACTGTAGTACATTTGCTCCAACATGAGCATTTTAGATTGCTGTGTGTCCATTACATCAATAAAGTCATTGTTAATACAGGAAACAGATCTTGCTTTGGTTATTAAATCCATTAAGAGATAAATAGGATTGAAAAGTTAGAGTGAGGGGGGGTTGGAGGAGTAACCTGAATTTAGAATTATTTCTCAATTATTTCATTTTTTATCTATTTTACTGTAATTTGAAATGTCACTTTTCTTCTCATTCCCAAGGGGTAAGTCATGAAAACATGCAGGTGTTAATTTCCCTCATAGATAAATAGAAGGAAGTTTAATGTCACCATTAGGTTTGATTAAGCTTTCTCATAGCTCTGGAAATATGATACATTGTTCTATGGATTATCATAGGGTAAGGGTGCGTGTCTCATCTCAGGAGAGTTTTCCATGGTGAGAATGGCACAGGCCTACATTAGGGGAAGAAAATAGTGGACCAAGGGATGGACTTATTAGTGTTATTTCCTCTGCAGTCTGACTTGATGTTCAGTGTTTCCATACTCATGCTCTGGGCTCTGAATTAGGTGCCAGAAGGAGACAATGAAGAAATGAATGGGTATGGACGGGACATGACACAGGCTCTGTCTGAGAGGAGTGCTATTCCAGTTGCACATACTTTGGGACTTTCACTGGTTCATTCAGACTTCTGGCTGTATAATAGTCTCCAGATGGTATTTATATTTAAATTTATATTAAAAGCACAAAGCATTTTAGTTGATCATTTGGTCACAATCTAGCAACTCTAGCAACTGGTTTTGCTTAAACTACAGTGTTTTCTGTTTCTTACATTTGCATCAATTACACATTAAAGCTTGGGTTTAGCAATGATTACACTGATTTGTAGCTTTGCTAGAAAGATTTGTCAAGATCAGCATGTGTTCTAGAGTGATAAGGCCACTAGATGGGGCCATCCATGCCTGCCTCTCCTGTCTGTTTCCTGATTCCTGCCTGGACGCTGCAGGACTCTGAGATTTTGATGCCTGCTCTGGTATTCAGTTTTCCTAGAGATGTAGGACAGACATGAAGGAGTTTGGAAATCTGTCTGTTTGTCCCACCTTGAATTTCCAAATCATGCTAGAATTCAAGAACTCGGTGACTAGAGACATTCTGTGAAAGTATGTGGAACTCAGTAGAAAAGAGGTCATATGTATGTCTCCAATACTAGGTATCAATAGTAAGAATAGGGTAGCCTCTCTGTTCACCACATCTGTTTGCTGTTATCATGTCCACACTTACCTTGGTGGACAGTGGACATCACACTGAGGGGTGAGCATTGAGAAGACTTTGTGCAGTGAATACTTCCAGAATGCATACCCCAACATTAGCAGATATTGTAGAAATAGCATAGGCTGAGTTAGAGCTGAGTCCATTATTTTCAAATTATTTCAACCAGGGATCTATTTTCTATTTTGTATGTTGTCTGATAAGTCTTTAAAATAATCATGTTCACCTGTGATACACTTGGTGTCTGTGTTTTTCCTATACTATAGAAAAAAATAAATCGAGAGAATCAATAGAAAGTTCCCAGAAGAACTTTCTTTAAAATGACATCCATATATCAGTCTTGGGGATTTTATTTAATTTTCTTTCAATCTTGAACTTTCAGGACACCATTGATTCTATTATTTATAACAAGCTATTGACTGGTTCATCACAATACTTACAATTATTCTTTTCTTTCAGATAGGGTCTCAATGTATAGTTTCAGCTTGGCTAGATCTCTTTTTGTAGACCAGGCTTGCTTAAATGTTTCAGAGATTCTCTTAACTTCAAATTCTGAATGCTGGTATTAAAATTATGTGGCAGCATGCTCATTTTGACAACACATTTAAACTTTTTGAATCTTTGATATCTTATGGAGCAACAGGACCAGTTCTTCTTTGAGAACTATACGCACAAATTTGAGAGTAATACAGGTAGGATAATGAATAATTGTCTGACTTTAGCAATGTAGTTTTGTTCTGTCCTGACTCTGAATCCCAAAAACCACCAAGAGACCAGATCTGATGGAAAAGCAAAGAGTCTTTTTAATTTACAAGTTAACTCTGTTCCTCCATCTGATCGACAGAGTGAGTGGAGGGACCCAGAATAGCTGTATTGGAGTGTAATATGTATTGGAGTAAAGCAAGGGGAGTGTCTGGGTGTACACTAGTTACATAACAATATTCTCAGGATTGGGCAACCGGGCCTGTGTTGATTGGTCAGGTGCAGCTGTTGATAGAACAGGTTCCACTTTTCAAGTCTAGATCCCGAGATGCTACAGTGTGGGAGCCAATACATATAAAAGTGAAGGGACTAGCTCCTCTTTCGACAGCCAAAACAGCCGAACATGTGCTTGCCGTAACCTTACCTTGGTTACTTGGAGGTCAGATGCCTGCCTCATGGCAAGGAACCAATCAGAAGTTAGCTGGTGGCCATATGCTTTACGACCCTGGCTGTACTTTACGGACAAGCACACAGCAATGACGAAAAGCATAGCAACCACCCTGGGAGGGTCTATGGGCCAAAACAACCAGTTGGCCAATAGACACAGTGCAAGCCCTCCAAGGCTGGAGGCCCACCAATAGTGAGCCTGTGCATACCCCTAGACATTTCCCCTTAGGCTGCTCTACAAGATCTCTTGGGAGGCCCTAGGTCTTGTCTTTGCTAGCCATCCGCCATGGCAGGAGAGTGAATGACCCGAGCTAACATGGGGTTAGCTCGGTAAATTATAATAAAGACTCATGCAGTTTGTAGCAAGCTCTCGAATATGCCTGGTGATTGGATTGACTATGGTCCTGGCCTGGGATCCCAGATACCTGAGTTTTCCGGGGGGTCTAACATTTGGGGGCTCGTCTGGTATTTGCGACCACCCCTCACCTGAGTGGATTCAATATTGGAGGTAAGATGATTCGAGCTGGCAACTTATATGTTCAATGTTATATGTTTGCTTGTTATTTGCTGTTTTCTTCCTGTGGTGCCACTTGAATTTGCTGTTTTGTTGATCTGAGCCTGCGCAGGACTTGTGATTTGTATAATTTGGACCTCAGGGGGAAACAGACATTTTTCAAATCCCTGAAGTCCTGCCCTGGACTTAAGTACGCCCTAACCACCTGATTGTGTGTCAATTTTACTATTTCTGTTAATTTTGTGGATGTGGAGGTCCTATGTTGGGGTTTCTGGTGACATCTGTGAGTAGGCCTACATAATTGCTTAGGGCGAGGTTCGGGCAGCAGCCTGCCGAAATCTATAGGGGAGTCTTGGTTTGGAACCAAGTTGATCTCCATGGGGCTAGCCATCTGAAATTCTGAATAGGACCCTAGTCTGTGTTAAACATCCCTTTCTGTCCCTACTTCCCACGCACATGGCATGCATGGGTCAGGGGTCTTTTCTTGATGCTCTGAGCACGTGGTGCTAGGCGGGAGCCACCTCAACTGTGATCGGCAGATGGGCCCGGAGGACAGATTGCTGCTCTGAGGACACCCAGGAGGTACAAATGGAGGCCAAGGACTTGGATCCTCCTCAGTTAGCGGTGATTGTAGCCGCCGGGTTCTGCCGCCCGTCTTCCCGGGGCCATTGCCTTATAAGTGCCATTGCCTTATAAGCAGCACGGGCAGATTGGGTTGGCGTCTGTTCTTTCCTGTCTATTCTGTGTTATCATCATTGGTTTTCAATTCAGGATCCACCATGCCATCCCCTTTCTATCCCCACCTGCGGGTCTGTGAGGCATGCCAAGTGGGGCTGTTTCTGCCCCAGCTGCCGTCCTGCCTACCTCGGGAGTTTCCCTGCTCTGAGGGAACATGGCTGCAAGGCTGTTCTGCCTGGCTGCCTGGCCTTCTCTGTGCTCCACACACATAGTATGCAGGGGGTCCTGGGGATCTTTCTCCCATGCCTGCACTGGCCAAGGTTCTAGGGTTACCAGCAGCACCCCCACCCCAGGTTGCTCTGCCTTGAGCACATGGAGCTGGGGCGTATGAACTTATCTGGCCTGATGTGGACTTCTAAAAAACGGCCTTAAAGTTATTAAGAACTGTATATGGACTGGCTTCTGTCACTTTTTAGTAGATTCAGATAAAATATACCCTTCTCAGATCTCTGAAATATTATTGATTGTCAACTTGGCAGCATTAGACAGTCAGATCCACTATAGACTATAGTCAACATGTTAGCTGATAAAATAGTGACTATCTACTGTTCAGGCACAAGCTCAAAGTTTTTAGGTTTATTTTGGTTGTCATCTAAGTACAAACTTAAAGGGCTTTTCATCAGGCCAAAGGCACCTCTGTCCAATCCATACCTGGCTCTCTGGACAGAAGAAAAATGTACATGCTTATAGCCCAAATCTGTAGTTTTTGCTAGGACTGAAAGTTATAAATATGTTCCTGCTCTTTGAACAGATATCCAGATATCTGCTTTTTCTGCACTGTGGGCTTCAGTATAAAAGTTTTAACCTCCGTTCCTAGTTTAAACATGTCTTAAACAGGTTTCTGCTTCTGGCAGACATCTGAGTATCAGTTGCTGACTACAGGCTGTTCTAAGTAGACTGCAAGCCCTAGACTTGCTGTGGATGTGAACAAGTACAGCTGATGTGGATACCCTCTGTCTCTGCAACAGAGTCTGCTAAGCAGAAGCCCCTGATGGATTCCCCATTGCCTAAATTCCTTTTTTGCTTTTGACCAGCATTTCAACCTTCTGGGGTCCCAAACTTCGTCCCAAAGTCAGCAGGAGGTAGTTTGGGAAAGAATTTGCCTCCCATTTTCCCTGGTTAAAATGCTAAGTCAGGAGAGACTCCCTTGCATGGGGATGCCAATATCTCTCACTCCCTGATGGGTTCATGGGGATGCCAATATCTCTCACTCCCTGATGGGGGTGCTAGAGAGACAGCAATTCCATGATTGGAATTTCCAAAAAAAGAAAATGGGGGAATGAAGGGACCAGCTCCCCTTTCGGCAGCCATAACAGCCTAACTTGTGCTTGCCATAACCTTGCCTTGGTCACTTAGAGGTCAGATGCCTGCCTCGTGGCACAGAACCAATCAGAAGTAAGCTGGTGGCGCTATGCTTTATGACCCTGGCTGTACTTTATGGACAAGCACACAGCAATGATGAAAAGCATAGCAACCACCCTGGGAGGATCTATGGGCCAAAACAACCAGTTGGCCAATCGACACAGGGCAAGCCCTCCAAGGCTGGAGGCCCACCAATAGTAAGCCTGTGGGTACCCCTAAACAATTCCTCTTGTGCTGCCCTACAAGATCTCTTGGGAGGCCCTAGGTCTTGTCTTTGCTAGCCATCCGCCATTGCGGGAGGGTGAAAGACCCAAGCTAACATGGGGTTAGCTCGTTAAATTATAATAAAGCCTCATGCAGTTTGCATCAAGCTCTCTAATTTGCCTGGTGATTGGGGTGACCACGGTAGTGGCCTGGGACCTCGGATACCTGAGTAGTCCGAGGGGGGGGTCTAACAAAAGGACATTGATTTTAGTCCATTAATCTGCTGAATCTGTCCTAGGAGAGGATGTGGCGATAGTGCTTGACTTCCCAAACCTGACTTTTGGCACTAGGGTAACAGATGAACAGAGACCTTAGCAGAAATAGTTTCCCCACTGTGAACAAAGCACATATTGGCCTTGATCCAGGCTACATCATCAACCCCAAGAATACTATATTTTACTCCAAAATGGGCCCTTAGTTTGGGTTTACTTTGGAAATTTCGCTGAAGAATCCACTTAAACTGAGTGTGAGAGTCTAGGACCCCCTTGGATGGAGGAAGAGTGTTTTGGTCAGATGACTCCTAGGGAGTGTGCAACCTGAAATGTCCTAGATCACCAGGGCTCCCTTTGATCCATTACTGCCTAATTCTTCATAGGTGTGTAACACTTCTACCTCAAAAGAAAACAAATTAGAAAGTCACCTGGTCTGTCCCCTTCAGAGATAAGACTGGTTAATGTGCCTTCTGTTTGGACACAAAAGAGAGGTCAGTCACAGCTGCTGATCCAGTGTCCAAGATCCATATGAGACATCACTGGATCCTTCTGTTTGTTCAGGTGTATGAATGTATGCTGGCCACCCCTGGTTGTGTTTGGCTGGTAAGTTCCTGTGTGTGTTTTGTTTTCCAGTATTGAACAGGTGCTATTTCTGGTGTGAGAACCTACCCCATGAAGCTTAAGACCTGTGCCCTCTCCTGTTAGGCACCCAAACTCTTTTGGCTCTAGCAAGTCACCCAGAGACACCCTCCATCTGCCCTACTTTGGGAACAGGGGCTCTTGCTTGCTCTTTCTTTCTTTCTTCCTTCCTTTCTTTCTTTCTTTGTTTATTTTGCTGTATTCTTGCTCAAAGAGTGTTGTTTCCTATGTGGAGGTGGGGAGAATCAGGGCCTGGGCCTCTCATCAAGCCCCTCTGTTATCTGTTTGAAGTGCTCAAGGGAAGGGGAAAATAGTTCTTCCAGAAGAGCATTCCCTCTGCTCTGCCCTGGGCTTGCTCTAAGCAACCTGAGGGAAGGGAGAAAGTTCCACCTGACTGCATCCAAAGGAAAAGAGAAACTTGCATTCCTTTTACATTTTTTTTAAGTTTATGTCTTTGTTTCAATCTATGATACATACAACCGACCATTCTATAAAAAAGTAAACAAAACCACTGCTGGGATGGTCAGGAGATCGATGCCTGGGCAGAAGGGATTTTTCCAATTAGAGTCCTACAAAAAATTGTTAGGCCTCTTCGCTTTACTTTGCATTGAACTGCTGTACTCTATGTAGGGAGGGAGTTGCCCCTAAGAGATCATGTTTGAAAGACCTCCCCCACTGCTTCCCAGGCTCTAAGACCAGCAGAACTGTCTAGCCATTCCTTTCTTTAGTCACTCCAGTCATTCTAGTACTCCATAATGGGTATTCATTAGACTGTCTGAAAGACCCATTTGACCTCCAAGTCCACCACCAGCTCCCCTTTGTTCCAATCTAGTGATACTGTTGAATTCAAGCAGGTATCAAAAGAGGCACTAAAACTAACTTGGAAAGGACTCTATTTGGTGATTCTCTTGAATCCTATGGCTGCAAGTTGGTTCTCAGCACCAACAACATCTCTTTAAAACCCAATGGGTCCACAGTTAGACTCATGCACTAAAACAACTGAAAATTATAACAGGGATCCAGACCTTACTAGACCCCAAAATTTTAACACAACTCACTCCAAGATGGAAGTGCCATTCAGGCTGTAAATCTCAGCATGTAGACAACAACACCTGCCAAAACTAAATCTAAGGCTCAAAACATCAAAATCCATATACTTCTGGGAATTTCTCTAAATGTACTACCCTTGCGTTTTAGCTTCTAGTGTTCTACTTCTAGCTAACCATTCTTGTTAACTATAGTACAGGTCAACACAGAACATGTTTTGTTTTGTTTTGTTTTTACATTTTTTTTTTTGCTTAAAATCTCAAATTGATAAAGGCTTCATGCTACACTGGGATCCTGAGCACTCAGTGTAGTCACAGACCAGCTAATACTGACTGTCTACTGACTTAAACACATGTCCCAGCAGGCTTCTTTGGTGAGTACTTCACAACACTATCTTGCCCAACTACCCAACTCTGGAAGCCTGCATAGGCCAGTTAGTACACCTCAAAGGGACATCAGGGCCTGGAGACGCTCAGCTTTGGAAGCTGGCAGCCTCTCTGTCTACACTTCGGCAAGCAAACACTCCTGTCTAGCTTCATTTGGTTAGACTCTTCCACTATTAACATAGGTTCCAAATGAACATGGATTATGATAATGGTAGTTGAATGACAGACCAGTGTGTGTATTAGTCAGCTCTCACTTCTGTCTCTGTATCAGGAACCTCCCTGGGCTCTAGTTATAGGCTATGCCTCTGTGTGCCTTTCAGTTGATGCATCTGTCATTTGAGAAAGCTGGTTCAGGAATTTGAATTCCCTTTATTTAGGAACCATGTTAAAGGCATCATGACCTCCAGGCCTGGAGTCTGAACTCAAGTGAAGATACTTTACTGATGCTGTATAGATATCCACAAGAAATTTCATTTTTGTTTTTTGTGTTTCTTTGTTTTGGAGATAAGCTTTTCCTATACAGACCAGACATCCTTGAAATCACAAGATCAACCTTCCTCTTCTTCCAGAGTGCTATTTTAACTATTTTCTTGAGGTCTCCTTAAGTGGGTGGAAAGATGCTATCTGGCAAAAGATTGTAGACCCAGACAGACTCTGTTTTCCAACAAACACTTGAGTGTGCAACTAGGAGATAAGGATGGAATTCTGGGAGAGACTTGTCTTTATCCATGGGCATCTCTGGAAGTCTATCAGCAGCAGAGGACTAGAAGGAGAGACTATAACAGGAAGCTGGGGCTCGCCTACCTAACTGGTGAGTATAGTCTTCTGCAGACTACTGCTGGAGTGAAGTAATCAGAAAGTGCTCCTTGGATTTCTGTGCCATATGAAATGACATATGGGGTGATAAGTGATTGTGTGCAAGACAGTAGGATAATGCAGGTTGAGTCTCTACACATTACGGCAACTTAGCATGTAATGGAGTTCTTTGGATTCTTTGAATGTGGATCTTCATTGAAATGGAATAATGGACTTCCATAGATGATCTAGTAAAGATGTCTACTTTTTAAAAAATAATTTATTTTTACTTAACGTGCATTGGTGTTTTGCCAGATCCCCTGGAATTGGAGTTATAGACAATTGGGAGCTGCCATGGGCTCTTAACACCCAAGCAATCTCTTCAAGCCCCTATTAAAATCCTTCTTAAGCAAAGTAAACACTAGAAATAAGAAAAAAGCTATAAAATAGTCTGATACTCCAGGTGTCTGCAAATATTATGTAATATTATTTATAACATATTACTCCACAATGGAAAAATCTGTAGGAACTTTCTTCTCTCTTGCAGATTTATCTATTTATTTATTTGTATCTGGCTGGTACATAGCAATAAACAGACCAGGTTGTCCTGGAAAATACAGAGAATTGTGATTTTGTAGGAGTAAAAGCATGTGCCACCATACCTACCTCTTTTGTTGTTGTTGTTGTGACTATTTTCTGTGAGACTGAGATGGAAAGCAGGGTGCCTCTGACACTCACCTCCAACTCCAATCTCCCAAACTCATCTTCCCACTATTCATTTTGAGACAGGCTCTTACTAAGTTACACAGGGAGCCTAGATAGAGTTCATGATCCTCTGGCCCCAGCCTCCTAGAAGATGGACTACAGCCCTGTACTTCCAGACCAAATGTGACTTTTGACAGTTCCAGAAATGAGCCATGTGTCACTGTTTATACAAAGCATAGAGGTGTACTGGGTTGAGTCATGCTGTATTCCCAGCATTCTGAGGAGTTGGTCTCTATAGGTGACAGATTACTCTGAGAAAGAACAAGCTCCAGGTTCAGTAAGACCTCCAAAAGTAACAAAATAAAGGAAAAAAATAATAACAAACAAACAACCACCCGGAAAGTTCAGGAGGCAGGGGCTACAGTAAGGCACAGAGATTTGTGACCATCAGATGTTGCATTTATTATCTTCCCAGCCAAAGAGTACGTGAAGCTAGCTGAAGCCAGCCCAGCCTGCTTACAAGTTTTATGTAAAAGATACATTTTTTGGACCAGAACTTAGTACATAATGCTATTCAAAGATATAAAATACCTTGAGATGACTTGGGCTCTGACAACCACCATTCTAACCATCCAGAAACAGGATGTCTACTCTGGCATGGAAACACTCTTAGGGATCTTGAGCCCTTGTCCAGCTGCTTAGTCACCATTTGCACAGAGAGCTTCAGTTCACAGACCCTTAGATCTGGATTTCCTGCTATTGCCTTGTTTTCATCATCCTTAAACCCATTTTCACTGATGTCTCCAACATGGGAAGTCACTGGCCCTGCAGTTGAAAAGTTCCCTGGACCAAGCTTGGCCCTGATATCTGCAGTTCTGACTTGGAATCATTGCCAGTGCCTTTGCCTTTGTTTGACCTTGACTCTTTTTTTTTGTTGTTGTTGGGTATTTTGTTTGTTTTGTTTTTCCAGACAGGGTTTCTCAGTACCTATGGTGCCAGTCCTGGAAATCACTCAAGACCAGGCTGATGTGGAACTCACATACATCCAACTGCTTCTGCTGGGATGAAATGAGTGCTCCTTCACCATCAGATGGACCTTAACTTTCAGGCCCTCCTTAACTTCTTGCTCTTCTTGCTCCTTGGGCTGATTTTGTCAGTGTGTGGGCACGTGTTCTTTGCTGCTCTTTTGAAGCATGGCCAATCTGAAGAGGCACCAGGGATTTGGCTCAGCACACAAAAACTTCAACATCTTCAATAAAGGCATTCCCCAAAGTACCTAATTCAGGCTTCTCCCTTCATATTCCATTTTTAAGCCAAATACTCCCAAAGGATGTGTTTATCTAGATCTTCCTCCTTTGTGGTTAGAAATACATCTCACATTGAACAAGACCAAAACCCAGAATATTGCTTCCAAACCCTGTGGTGGGAGCTGCTCCTCCCTTCCTTGCTGATAGTCCCTCCTGCCATGCACAGCTCAGGCCTCAGTAACTCATCCTCTTTAGACTCTCAGCGGACAGAAAGCCCAGGTAGCTTTGCCTTCTGGGACCACTGACATGAGAATCTTGGTGTCATTGATCATATTACTTTCTGTTTTCTCACTGAATTCCTACCACAGACCCTAAGTTGTCCTTGCTTGTCAACCGGGAAGTCAGAGCAGTCCCCGGATGGCAGCAGGTCCTGACACACTTAAACCCTAACAAGGACACTGTCTTTGGAAACAGGAGAGTCCTCAAGAAGTAGCTCCTGAGTCCCATGCCCTGCCCCTTGCTCTTTGCATTGCTGTCCCTCCCTGGCCAGAGGCACTCTCCTGCATCTGCACCTTTGCCCTCCTTCTTTCTTCTCCCCTCACATCTCTGGTTGACTTAACTCATCTTCAAATTTGTTCTACCTCCACCTTCTCTGTGAATGTATTAGCATGTCCTTTTAGGCCCCTCAGGCCATGTTAAAATTGTACACATACCCCACTACAATACAGTTAAAATCTTGCAGCATGCTGTGTGATTTCTGGGGCTTTTTCCCTCTTGTTCTTCCAAAGGTAAAGATGAGTAAGACTGCTATGCATCTGCAGGTGTCCTCCTGCATGAATAGAAGAAAATCTTTAAACTTTAAAAGTGGTAACACACACCTTTAATCACAGGACTCCGGAAGTTGCAGCAGTCAGATCTCTGTAGGTCTGTGGCCACCATGTTAGACAGATCAAGTTCCAGGACAGGCTCCAAAATTACAGAAAAACCATATCTCAATAAAGCAAAAACAAAACAAAAGAAAAAACAAAAACAAAAACATAAAACCTTTAAACACTCTGAGCTTTCTTCTAGAGTTAATTTTTTATTTTTCAATGTTCGAGGTATTCAGTGTTCTGCCTGCATGTTTGCCTGCAGCTAAGAAAGGGCAACAGATCAGCCATGCAATTGTGGACACACCTTAAACACCAGTGCTCAGGTTTAAGAGATAGACACACCTCTGTGAGTTCAAGATCACCCAGAGATACATGAGATTCAATCTAAAAGACAATCAGCCAGGTGGCATTACTCTCACCTTAAATCCAAGTATTTGGGAGCCCACACCTTTAATCCCAGCCCTAGGGAGGTGGAGACTGGGGAGATTTGGCTGGGCACAGAGGAATATAAGGAGGAGACAGGAACTCAAGGCACTCAGTCTGAGCATTCCTAGGAACAGGATCACACCTTTGGTCTGAGGATTCAGTAGAGGTAAGAACTAATGGCTGGCGGCTCTGTTTCTCTGATATTTTACTATTAACTCCTACATCTGACTTTGGGTTTCTATCATTAAAACCAATAAGAATTTGTGCTTCAAGGTAGTGTTCTCAGGGGGAAATACCATGGTCTGATTACACACTTACCACCTGTCTCATTGTCTGTGATTTCTTTATTGGTTGGTCACATTCACTTTTATGTTGCTTTCACACCTCTGGTTTTTTAACACCCCTGTTTTACTAAATCATACTTCCCCCATCCTTAGTTTATCAATATTCACTGCATTAAAATAAAAATCTTTTCAAAAACCCTTCTTAAGGACATTGGAATTTGGCCTAGTTGGAGGTCAGAGTAAAACTAGTTTTAAAACATTTTGCTTTTCAAATGAAGGAGGCAAGTTTTAATTGTGTGTGAACCCCATTAGCATTTGTTCTCCTACATTGGACAGGGTAAAATTCAGCCCTCAAGCAAACCCACCAGATGACTGGGCACATAAAGGGGCTTGCTCCCAATTCTGAATTCAACCCTCAGAACTGGCCTTATAGAATGACACAACCCAGTACTCATGGTTGTCCTCTGAACTTGTGGGTCCCTTGGCATATTCATTCACTGCCTGGCACGAAATGTATTTAATGAATTTTTTTGGTTTTTCAAGCAACGGTTTCTCTGTACAACAGTCCAAGCTGTCTAGGAACTTACTTTGATTACCAGGCTGGTCTCAACTCACTGAGATGCTCCTGCCTCTGCTTCTCAAGTGCTGGGATTAAAGACTTGTGCCACCACTGTCCAGTTTAATAAATAAGAAGCTTAAGATGTTCATTTAAATCATTGTTTGGCCACCACTTTGCAGCATTAGTTTTCTGATCTCTTCTAAGTAAAGGAACTGTTATTGTAATAGTGCAGGACCCCAGTGTTGAAGATCCTGAGCTCATGGGGGCTTCAGGAAAGCCATTCCTTCTTTACGACTGGTAATAGGGCACATTCAGCTCTCTGAAAGGATGTCATGGAATCTTCTGACCAGAAGTGGAGTTAATGATTTACTAGGCAGGCTTACTCAGGTTTTTATTGTTTACCAGTCAAGAAACAAAGCTTGAAATTCAGATATTGGAATCTAACAACAAGTAACATCACCCTTAAATGTCGGAAAAGTATCAGTCTTATGAGTTATGAAAGGATGATTTGCCTGTGCATCAAGAGCACATTGATTGTCTCCTTCACAGCAGATTCTCCAAAATCTGGCCAAACAATAATGATAATTTCCCTTTGAGGAAATCTCTGCATGGAGGGGATCTAGGCATGGAAGTTATTTATTTGTACCTGATGCTTTTTTGGTTGTCTCTAGATAGCCCCAGGAAGATGTGGTCTAAGTCAGTGTGTCTGGAAGTTTGAGAGGAGCCTGATAGTGTCTCTCTGTCTTTCTTATTGGTGTTTTGATTTCTTTTGTTTTGTTTTGTTTTGTTTTTTGGTTGAGATTCAGAGACTAACCAGTGTGGTTCTAAGCAGAAAATGTTCGGTGTTTCCTGGGAGGCAAGTACATTTTTGCCATTAGAAGGCTGGAGTTTACTTAGAGTTCTACCAAGGGAACATGCTCTTGTCTCTGCCTTCATTACCTCTGTTTGCCAGCTTCTTTATGTCATGACCAGAAGTGAGATTGATGGCTGTAGGTGGGGAAGGGACCAGGAAAGAAGACAGTGTTTAGGAGTACAAGGGTCCCTGAAAAAGAGGCCTGTGTGATTAATAAAATGAAAATTTGCCCCCATACAGTGTGCCGAGTGCCACAGCCAATAGAATGCTTTCTTATTGTCCTTCAGGTCAACACCATGATGCTTCCTCAAATCTTCATATCAGGCCTCTTACTACTTCTCCCAGGTAAGTGGGTTGATGAGCTGGTGGATGCTGAGGACTCTAGAGTTGGCAGAAGTTTTGATAATCCTTGAGCCTTTTTGATTATGGATTATGTAGTGAGCAGAGAATCAGAATAAATGGTAGCTCCAAAGAAATTTCTTAACCTGCATGAATTTCAAAACATATGGCTAAACAAACATGATCCCTAGAACATGTCAGGCAAGAGGTAAGAACACATGCATTCATTCATGTGATGGACAAGTAAGGGTGAGTGCACATGCATGCATATAATTGAAAAGAAGGGTGAGCACACATGCATGGATGCTATGGACAACTAAGTATAATTGCATGTGCATGCAAGTTATAGTCAAAATTTAATAAAGAATTAAAACAGATTTCCATGCATGATGGCTACACAAAGTACGCCTTCATTTCTTTCACTATTTTTGCTTTTGGAAACAATTTTCAATTGCTTAATTTAAAAACCATTCTAAGTCAAAGCATTCTATGAAACGGGGAAACAAGGAACTTTCTAATTGTCTTAGAGACAGGGTCTAAGTTAGTTCAGAGTGCCCTCAAACTCCATAGGATGTTGAAGAACAACTCAAAATTTGATCATCCTGCCTCAGGCTTGAAACAGCTGAGATTATTGGTGAGACTCAAATATAGTTCTATGAATTAGGTGCTGTAATGGAACATAGAATTTGGATGCTTACAACCACGTGGATGCTGTTGATTTGTGAATTGTAGGTTCAAATTTCCTAATCCAAAAATCTTACCTCTTCAGAGATTCAAAATCCAGAACCTTTTCAGCATGGACTTTGTAAAGCCCCTGGGAAGTCCAAGGCAATATAATTATCACATGCTGAAATATCAAAAGATTATGAACTTTCAATTAGCATATATACACAGATTGCATGCATATGAATGCTCCATCAAACATTTTTATACTTGAGGATCATCTATTAGAGATTATCTATATGCAAATAGTTTGAATTGTTAAGAGAGATTTAAATCTAAAACCAACCTTTTTGGATAAGGGGTATTCACATTATGGTTCTTAGATAGGAAGAAACAAAAAGACAATATCCAGTCTCTACCCAAATTTTCAAAACCCATTTGTGTTGGGGCTTGTGTGGGATCTGCACGCTAAGATGCAGGGCTACATGGTTTTTCTGTCCTCTTGGGACTCACTGTAGTGAACATGCAAGGCCTGGAAATTGAGTATGAAGTGAGTAACCAGTGAGTGCAATCACAGGCCCCCACATCCTCTCAGTGTCTCACAGATGCTTACAGATCTGAGGACCTGGCAGCTGTCATTTATAAAGTGTCCCTAGGAGAACAGGCTCTCTTCTCATCTCCATGTCAGCAGTGCAGCTGCCTGCTATTGATGAACTGTCCCCACAGCTCTGCTCTGTCCTATTTGATCAATGACAAAGGACAGATCAGGAGAGGGTCCTCTCTGGGGACAGCCTCTCACTGGGGCTACAACAGAAGCTCTTGTCCCTTCTTGTTGAATCATCCTTGTTTCATCTTGATTTCTAAACCCAGAAATTCTAACAAGTCACCCAACAAGTCCTACAACTATCACAAGACTCTCAACAACAGGAAGATCTACAACAACAGGAAGACTCACAACAGGAAGACTCACAACAGAAAGAGCCACAACTACAATGAAGCCCTGGAATATATCAACAAGACCCACACTTGAATCAACATCACCCACAGTCTCCACCTCGACTCCTACAACACCAGCACAAAAAGAGACTCACACACCAGGTAAAATCAAATGTTGTCCAGGACAGAGAGTCCCTCTTATCAGTGGCTGTAAGATACACAGACACTGAGTAATATTTGTGTTTATAATTGATTTTTCTTCTTGTTGAACAGATTGGGATGACACTGTGACAGATTGGAATAACTACTGTGACATCCTCCAATGACCCTTGGAATATTTACACTGTAAGTATAGTCTTCCCAATAAACCATGCTCACTTGTGTATCTTTAGGATACAATTTGTAGATAAAGATGTTGTAAAATTAGCTCACAGGTGATTGTTTAAAAATAAATAAATAAATAAACCAGATGGTCAAGCCAGGCATTGGTGGTCACACCTTTAATCCCAGCACCCAGGAGACAGAGGCAGAAGGATCTCCGTGAGTTCGAGACCAGCCTGGTCTACAATAGCTAGTTCCAGGACAGCCTCAAAATCCACAGAGAAAACCTGTCTAGAAAAACCAAAAAAAAAAAAAAAAAAAAAAAAAAAAAAAAACCAAAAACAAAAAAACAAAAAACAACAAAAACAACCAGTCAGATATAGTGGTATATCTGTAAATAAATAAATCAGTAAATATATGAAAATAAAGAAATTGAGAGGTTGACCTTGGTCCTGGAGAGACGCTCAGAGGTTAAGAGCACTGGCTGCTCTTCTAGAGGTCATGTGTTCCATTCCCAAAAACCACAGGGTGGCTCACAACCATCTAAAATGAGATCGGGTGCCTTCTGGTGTGCAGGCAAACATGCAGGTAGAACAGTATATGTAACTAATAAGATCTTTTAAAAATAAAAAAAGGAGTCTGATGTTTACAGAAGACATTTGAATTCAACATGTTCATTTACATTCCCATTGAGCATTCTTTAGAGCACACGGGGATATTTTGTTTCCCATCAAAAGCACCACAGAAGGTGATTAAAGCAGACAAAATCTCACACATGATGCATGAGTCCACATTAAGTACCTGGTTAGATGATTGACTGAGGTAGCTACCCATGTAGTCACCTTAACTATACTAGAACAGGTTCCTACCATGATCACAGGCATTGATTTTTACATTATCTTGGAGTTCCACTGCCTTTACAACCTCAGATCCTTGGGTCTTCTTGCATATTTCAGACTAGCCACAGGCCAGTAAAGATGAAGCTCCAAGGACTAGAGTCTAGGTTAGGATCATGCATGTGTTTTATGTTCCTCTCACTTGGTGCCCCTTGTGTTTACTGCTGTTTCCTTAATGCCACTGTTGTTTTCTTCATTGTTTCTTTAGGAATCCATCCCTACACTGAATCCACAGGAGAAAATGAATAAGGGCTTTACTCTTGGCACCACCATTGCTGCCCTGATGCTGCTGCTGTTTGTGTGTGCCCTGGCTTTCACAGGTAAGTAATTTCACAACTGTCCCTAAAGAAGGGGACCCAGGTTTCTCTGACTGCCTTTAAACAAGTACACATGCCACAGTGGCTTTTAGCTCACATGCCTTCCCTATCTTAACTACTACTGTAGTTTTTCAGCTAAAACCATTTATTTATTTATTCATTCATTCATTTTACATCCTGGCCCTGACTCCAGTTTCCCTTCCCTCAGCATCCCCATTCTCTCCCCTGTTACCATTCTGCCAAATACTCCCTATGTTTTCTTCTCAGAAAGGCAATGCTTCCTAGGGATATCAACAAAGCACAGAATATCAATCTGTGGGTTAATACAATATTATTTTTTATTTAATTTATGTGTCTTCAATTTGGTTTGCTTTTAGTTTGGGTTTTTGTTTTTGTGTTTTTGCTGTGTGATCATGTAGTTCAGGCTGGCATTGCACTTGCTAGGTACCTCAGGATCCTCCTGCCTCCTACATCCAAGTGCTGACTTCCAGGAATAGCCTGCAGTGCTTAGAAACACTGGTTTCCTAACACTCTCCTTTGTCTCTAAGCTGTTCCATTAAAGAGGAAAGATTCTATTTTCCAAAAAAATTAAATACTATGAGACAAGAAAATTTTGGATAGGCTTAACATTTTAGGTCACTTTAAGACCTTTGATATATTCTCTCCTTTCCTACTCTTGGGGCCTCACTTGTTCCCATGATCATACTGTGGAATGTGCTGGGTTGTATTTAGTGTAATTTGTAAATTAGACATTGGTGGGAAGCTACCTGCTAAATTCTGGAACAGAATATTTGGGGGTGATGCCCACTCCTACATTGTCCTCTCCAATTGTACACTGGCTATATTCTTATGAAAAAGAAGTCAGGGTCTCTGAGGTAAAGTGGAATGGATTGTGTTGATTCTTTTTGAAAAAACAATCTTAAGAATATCTCTCTATTCACTTTTACTTATAAATCGTGCTTTACTAATTGATTCACCAATTGGTTTGGCTGATTTGAAACAGGGTCTTATTAATCATTCTTTACTAATTAATTCATCAAATGGCTTGTTGATTTGAATCAGGGTTCACTGTGTGGTACAGACTGGCATGGAACCTGCTATGTAGCCCAGTCCAGGGTGAACTAGTAATCCTCTTGCCTCAGACTCAATTATTCTGGTATAACTGCTGTGTCCCATATGCTTGTCCCCATTCTCTACGAAGTAAAGTTTAATGAGTTCCTTTCTTGTTACCCTCACTTCTCAGAAACACATTCTTCATTTCTCTGCATTTATGGCAGCACAGGAACAAAAGATCTGTTTATTCTAGTCTCCCATAAGTAGACACTGAGTTGTTAAGTTTGCTTCCTGGAGTTGGTATTGAAGGTGTTTCCCTGACTCACTCTCTTTTCACCCAGTGTTTTCTTTCATTGACTACCTATTCTATTAAAAACTGAAGAAGTAAATTACACAAAACACATAAGCTAGTAGGAAGATCCTTTGAGGGGCTTTTAGGGAAGTATGCTGGGGATGACAGGGTTGGATGCTGAGCTGTTTGAGGGAGCTTCTGAGGAGCAGAATATTTAGAGGAAGATGACTTCTAAGGTGCCAGGAGTGTAAAAGAACTGTGGTGCAGCCAGTGTCTCCACACTCCACACCAGTCCACTTCACTCACTGCACTACACACTGGCCTTGCTGGCTCCTCAGTTTACTGTGCATAGGGAGCTCTGTTAGTCTCGCCTTCTGTAATTCCCCTGTACTTCCTCTGTTCCAACTGCTGACAACTATCAATCTTTTCAATTTTTCTGAAGATTGGATGTACACTGGGCCATATCTTTCAATCAAAATGAATATCCTTCAGGCTGTTATATATATATAGACTCACCCATGTGATATTAGGGAACTCTCTCTCTCTCTGCAGGTTGGTAGCATTCCATACCTCTTAGGTTGGAGCTTTACAGAAGACAGAAGTTGTGGGGTCTTGAGGTGAAGACAACTTCTACATAACTGAAGACAGTCTTTAACCTACAGAATGAGTACCAGTGGTCTTCGGAGGGAAGATCTGCCAGAATCTGGAAGGACAGCCACTGGATTTGACAGCACAACCACCCTCAAACACCCTTTACAGCTCCAGGACTCTTTTCTGTGTGTATTCACCCAGCAGTAGTGGAGAGGGTGACACTCACCTGTGTATACTCAAAGTCACTGTCCACATCATCCTATTTCTTACATCACCACTGTTTCAGTTTCTCCACTCACTGTAGTACATTCTCTCCAACATGAGTGTTTTAGATTGTGTGTGTCCTTTATGTCAATAAAGTCATTGCTAATACAGGAAACAGACTCTTGTTTGGTTATTAAAACCATTAAGAAAGAAATAGTATTGAAAAGTTAGAGTGAGGGTTGGTGGAGGGAGCAACCTGAATTTAGAAGCATTTCTCAATTATTTCATGTTTTATCTATTTTATTGTAATTTGAAATGTCAATTTTCCTCCCATTCCCAAGGGCTCCAATCATGAAAACATTCAGGTGTTAATTTCCCTCATAGATAAATAGAAGGGACTCTAATATCACCATTAGAGTTGAATAAGCTTTCACATAGCTCTGGAAATATGATACATTACTATATGGATGATCACAGTGTAAGGATGGGTGTTTCATGTCAGGAGAGGTTTCCATGGTGAGTCTGGCACAGGCCTACATTAGGGAGGATACTAGTGGACCAAGGGATTGAGTCATTAATGTCATTTCTACTGCAGTTGGACTTAATGTTCAGTGCTTCCATACTCATGCTCTGGGCTCTGAGTTAGTTGCTAGAAGGAGACAGTGAAGAAATGAAGGGGCAAGGAGGGAGCAGGACACAGGCTCTGCCTGAGAGGAGTGCTATTCCAGGTGCACATACTTTGGGACTATCACTGGTTCATTCAGAGTTCTAAATGTGTAATAGTCTGCAGATGGTATTTATATTTCAACTTGTATTAAAAGGACAAGGCATTTTTGATAGGGGATCAGTTGGTCACAGTCAATGAAATATTGGTTTTGCTAAGAGTAAAGAAAGCTGTTGTGTTGTTGTCTACATTGTCAGCCCAGCTGTTGAGAAGAACACATTTGCAAGAGGGTAATACTTTCTATTTCAGTTTGAGTAATCCTGACTCCAATTAGAGTCTCTCGGCCCATAGGAGAGTGGGATGCTGGATCTCACACCACATTCCACTGCTGTTCTATAGAGTTCTAGGAAATAAGTTTGTGTCCTATTGGTGGTTTCTTGGGAGGTCGTATAGTAAGAAGTTGCATTCTGGGTTTGCCAAATGGGGCTTCCCTTGTCTGCTCTAAAAATGGTTGTGTTAAACTACAGTGTTTCCTGTTTCTTACATTTGCAGCAATTACACATCAAAGCTTGGGATTAGCAAAGATTACACTGATTTGTAGCTTTGCTAGAAAGATTTGTCCAGATCAGCATGTGTTCTAGAGTGATGAGGACACTAGATGGGGCGATCCATGCCTGCCTCTCCTGCCTCATTCCTGATTCCTGCTTGGTGGCTGCATGAGTTTGAGATTGTGAAGATTGATCTGGTATTCTGTTTTCTAGAGCTGCAGGAAAGGCATGAAGCGGTCTGAAAAGCTTTCTGTCTGTGCTACATGGAATTTCCAAATCATGCTAGAATTCCAGAACAAGGTGACTAGTGACCTTCTGTGAAAGTATGTTGGACACATTGAAAAACAAGTCATATATATATGGCTCTAATACTAGGTATCAATAGTAACAATAGGGTAACCTCTTTGTTCACCCTATCGGTTTGCTGTTATCATGTCCACACTTACCTTGGTGGACAGTGGACATCACTATGATGGGTGGCCAGTGAGAAGATTTTGAGCAGTGAAAACATTCCAGTCCCCACCCTAGCAGATATTGCAGTAATAGCAGAGGCTGAGTTAGAGCCCAGTCATTTATTTTCATATTATTAGAACCAGGAATCTGTTTTTATGTTGTCTGATACAACTTTAAAATAATCATGTTCCCCTGTGATATAGTTGGTGTCTGTTTTTTCCTATACTATAGAAAAAAATCAGTGAGAGAATCAATAGAAATATCCCAGAGGAATTTTGTTAAAAATGCCATCAATGTCTCAGACTTGTGAGTTTAATTAAATTTTCTTTCAAATGGAACTTTCAGGACACCAATGATTCTGTTATTTATAACCTTCTATGGACTGGTTTATCACAATCCTTGGAATTAGTTTTTTCTTTTTGAGATATGGTTTCAAACTATAGCCTCAGTTTGTCTAGATCTCCCTATGTAGCCCAAGCTGGCATCAATGTCTCAGAAATTCTCTCACCTTCAAGGTCTGAGTGCTGGAAATAAAATTATGTGGCAGCATGCCCATTTTAACAAGACATTTAAATTTTATGACTCTTTTGATATCATACAGAGCAACATAAGAACATGGAGTTCTTTGAGAACTGTGTGTGCAACTTTGAGAGTAATGCAGATAGGACACTGAATAATTATCTGACTTAAGTCATGTACTTTTGTTCTGCCCAGACTCTGAACCCCACCCCCAAACTCCCCAGAGACCAGATCTGATGAAAAAACAAAGACTCTTCTTAATTTACAAGTTAACTCTGGTCCTCCAGTCGACTTACACAGCAGGTTGGAGGGACACTGAATAGCAGTGGGTCAGGGTATAATTTGGGGTAGAGCAAGGGGAGTTTCTGGGTATCCACTAGTTCCACAGCAACAGTCTCAGGCTTGGGGAACCTGTCCTGAGTTATTGGTCAGCTGCAGCTGCAGAAGAGTTTCTGTGCCCCACATTCCACTATTATCAGTAAAGCACATCCAGGGCCTGCCAGCTACCTTCTTATTGGTTCCTTAGCTTATGGAGGGAATCTGGTAGGTGCTTCGAGTGATTAGGGCAAGGTCGGTAAGGTCATGCTGCTGAGTCAGGGGCCAACATCTTGCTGGGTCTTTTCTGAAGCCTGTCATGGCTGCGAAAGCAGGGGGCTGGGCATTTTACTTCCAGGAATAAAAACTGTTTCTTCACATTGAAAACTGACTTCACATTTATTTTTTTGAGTTCACCACTACAGTTGGGCTAGATATCTTTACCTTACTACATGTATGCTCTCAAAACATGGGTATAATGTGTCAAATTATGCATGATTTCATTAAGTGCTAGGTACTTTTTTCAGGGCTGTTGATAGAACAAGGTCCACTTTTCAAGTCTAGTTCCAGAGATGCTGCAGGGTGGGAGGCAATAGATGTAAAAGGACATCAATTGTAGTCCATTAATCTGCTGATTCATTCCTAGGAGAAGATATGGTGATAGTGCTTGGTTTCCCAAACATGATATTTGGAACTAGGAAACTGGCATGACAGATGAACAGAGACCTTAGCAGAAATAGTTTCCCCACTGTGACCAATCACACCCTGCCCTGGATCCATGCTACATAGTCAACCCCAAGAATACCATACTTTATTCCAGCATGGGCCCTTAATTTGCGTTTTACTTTTGAAATTTGGCCTCAGAATCCAGTTCAACTGGGTGTGAGGACTTCCTTGGATGGAGGAAGTGTGTTGTGATCCAGAGACTTCCAGGGAGTGGCAATCTCAAATATTCCAGGTCACCAGGGCTCCCTTTGTTCAATTACTGCCCAATGCTTCATAGGGGTTTAACACCTCTACCCCTAAAGAAAACAAATTAGAAAGTCACCTGGTCTGTCACCTTCAGAGGTAAGTCTGGTTAATGTGGCTTCTGTTTGGACACAAAAGAGAGGTCAGACACAGCTGCTGATCCAGTGTCCAAGATCCATATGAGACATCACTGGATCCTTCTGTTTGTTCAGATGAATGAATGTATGCTGGCCACCCCTGGTAGTGTTCATGGGGTATGTGTGTGTCTTTGTCTTACTATGTGTTTCTGTCACCTTTGTTTTGCAGTATTGATCAGGTGCTTTTTCTGGGGTGAGATCCCATTCCATTCAACTGAAGACCTGTGCCACTCCTTTTGGAGACCCAAGCCCTTTTGGCTCTGCCAAGTCACCAAAGATATCCTCCCCCTGTCCAAATCTGGGAATAGGACCGCTTGTGTATTTATTTATTTCTTTATTTACTTTTTTTATTTTCCTTAATTCTTGCTCAGGGAGGGTTCTTTCTTTGTGGAGGTTCGAAGAAGCAGGTCTTGGGCATCGCTGTCAAGCCCCCTACCATCTACGTGGAGTGCACTCTGGGTGTTGGAAATATTTCTTCCAGAAGAGCATTCCCTCTGCTGTGCCCTGGATTTCTTCTAAACAGCATCAGGGAAGGCAGAAATTTCCCCTTCACTGAGCCCAAAGGAAAAGAAATGTTCCATTCCCTTTTTTTTTTTTTTTTTGAAGTTTTTGTCTTTGTTTCAATGAATGATCCATAAATCCCACTATTCTCTGAAAGCAAGTGAACAAAACAAAACAATGTCAGGCAATGCAGCCTGGGCAGAATAGATTCTCCCTCCTGGCCCACACTGACCAAGGAGACTTAAACCAACTTACTAGGTCCTTTTTAAAGGATTAAAAACAACGGATAAAAAGATTTCCTTTGTTACTGAGTCACCCCAGATATTTAAAAAAAAGTTTTAAAGAATAAAACAAAGGTATAAGTAGGTTCCAGTTTCAACAGAAAACTGATTTGGACCTATTATATTAACTGAAAACCACTGTCACCTTCCCTGATGATGAGACAGAGTTAGACACAGCAAAATTTTTATGTCTCACCCTTTCAGAATAAACCAAACCACCAGGATTGGTCCAATGCCAAACTCCTATAATTAAATGTTCAACTATCCAGTTTAGCTACCTCTGTCCAGTTTAAACTGTTCCCAACAACCATGGAAACAAAAGGAGAATATTGGAGTCCATATTGCCTGGCTTGAAGACACAGGCATCCTGGTGCCCTGCAGGTCACCTTGGAATACATGTCTCTGACTGTGAAGAAAACTGGGACTTCTGATTCTCATGGGTTTGATTCTTCCAGAGAAAAAAGTATACACTGTCTTGGACATGTAAGATATGTTCTTCAACCTCCCAGTGGCAGAAGTGAGTCAAACCATCTTCTCATTTAAATGGACAGACCCAGAGGGAAGTTATAATTGGAAACATTCCTTGGACCATGTTGCTACAGGATATAAAGATATAAATGTAGCCTTGCTGATTTTCCCTTGAGGTTTTATGGGAAATTATGTCATAAAGGAGCCACTGGGATCCTGCTGCAAGATTTATAGATCTTGAGTTATAAAGTGTGGGCTAAGAAAGCCCACCATAGCAGAAGACTACCTATCTTGGCTGGCAGCTGAAGGGAGACTAAAGGAGATTGTCTCAGAATAGGACTGCTGCCATCCTACAAATCCTCACTGTGAAGACTAAGAGATAGGTGCAAGTGTTCCTAAGTGCAGCTGAGCATTGCTGACTCTGGATACTAGACTGTTGTGGAAATAGCAGAGCCTCTATACACCAGCACAAATTTTGCACTAAGCCCCAAATTTGGACTAAGACTAAGCAAATACAGAAGAGGTTTTAACCCAAACTCTCGGCAATAGAAACACTCTGTGACATACCTGTCCAAACAATTGGGCCTATAGCCACAGGATGACCATCCTGTCTAGTATCTATGAAAGCTAGTTTAATGAAAACAAACAAGTTAACTCTGGGTCAAGCTCTTAAACTCACAGCATGCCACAACGTGGTTAAGACCCTCCTCTGAGGAGAACCAGAATGCTGGCTGTCTAATGCCACTGTGACCCAGTGCCAGGACCTAATCCTGGCTTACCCTCCAGTCCAATTTGAGGAACCCAACACCATCAATTTATCTACTGCTTTTTCTGAAGACACAGATACTCATCCATGACTGTCAGGAGATGAAAGATGAAACCTGGTATGTGGGAGCTGTAGTTGTTACTTAAACCAAAATGATTTGAGATCAAGCCGGGTACCTTAGCCCAGAAATCAGAACTGATTGATCTGTGACCCAGGCTTTCAGGAAATTCCATAACCATATACATGGACTGTCAGTTGGCATGTTTTTAATACTGGGCATGTCCATGTTATGATCTATGGAGAAAGACAGCTACTAGCTGCTTTGAAAAAGAGTTTTAAAGATCTCGACCCTCCTGGAAGCTATTTGGTTTCCCCTACAAATGGCTTTCCTTCACTGATGGGCTTCTCACCTGGCTGCCTGACAAACAGGCCTAACACTAGTGGTGCCTAATGATATTTTGATGAATTATTATGACTCTGTGCTGCCTGAGACTCTGTGCTAAAGGAAAACTGGACAGTTCAAACACACAGGCTGATGGAAGACACCAGGAGAAAAGATCTTTCTCCCAGAAACAACTAGTAGGTCTGCTGATTACTAACCTTCACCAGGCACCCATTTGGCCCAGGAGGAGGGGGGAAGTGGGGATGGCCATAAAACTTTAAGAGTTGCTCTGACAAAGGTATGTTGGACAGCCTAGTGCAAGATGTCTCAGCCAGATGCCAGGTTTGTGCTCAAATGAACCCAAAACAGAGAGCCCTTACCCAGGAAGGGCTGGGACTGAAAGACCAGTATCCCAGTGGACTCGGGAAAAACTGACTTCACTAAGACCTGGCCTATAAGGGGAGAATAAAAGTTCCTACTAGTTTTTGTTTTGTTAGCTTTTGAGACAGGGTTTCTCTGTGTAGCCCTGGATGTGCTGGAACTCACTCTGTAGACCAGGATGGCCTCAAACTCACAAAGATCCCCCTGCCTCTACTTCAGGTCTGCTGGGATTAAAGGCATGAGCCACCACTGTCCAGAGTATTTCCTAGTTTTTAAAGCTACTTTTTCAAACAGGTTAAGTCAGTCCCCACTTGGACTGACAATGCTTAATAGTAGCAGATCAATGTTCCTGCCCTACCTGTTGTCTGGGGCCTGGGTCTATCTCTTAAAGAAGTAGAGCTGGTCAACATTAAAGCCTGAACCTTTCATTCCTCCAACTCACTTCTTAGATAGGCAGGACTCCAACTCATGAGATCTGCCAGCCTCCGCCTCCAGAGTGCTGGGATTAAAGGCATGTACCACCAATGCCCAGCTGTTTTTAATTTTTAAATAATTTATTTTTACTTAATGAGCATTGATGTTTTGCCAGCATGTATGTCTCTGTGAGGATGTCAGGTTTCCTAGTACTGCAGATATGCAGTTTGAACTGCCATGTGGGTGCTGGATATTGAACCCAAGTACTCTGAAAGAGCTGACAGTGCTCTTAAACACTGAGCCATCTCTTTGGCTCCTGGATTTCATTTTCCAATTACCCAGAAGTCAATGAGTTCTTTAAGTGTCGGAGAGATATTTAGAGAAAAAGTTGTGAATATCCTAAAAAATGTGTTTTTTATTTATTTAATTATTGGCTCATTTCAGACTCACTAAAATCCACCTGTGTCTGCCTCCCAAGTACTGGGATTAAATGCCTGCACCAACACCGCTCAGCAAAAATGTATTAACTTATGTTGAAAATCAGTGCACTCCTTCCCTAAAATTCAACTTCTTGGATTTGGAGAACTTTGTCTTCTCAGGCTTCTGTAGACCTGGTCTTTTCCCTGACTTTCTGGGAAATGTGGAGTGCTTATAGATCAGGCTAACCTTGAATTTACAGAGGGATTACAGGGGTGTGTCACTACCACCTGGAGAGACAGGGCCTCTGTTAATCCCAGGTTTCCTCACAATGGAAGCCTTGCTGTGGATGACCTTGAACTTCAGAGCTTCCTTCCCCAGGTGCTGATTACAGGAATATACCTCCAGGCCTAGTTCATCTGAGGAGGAAGATTAAACTCTGGGTTTCCTGCTTGCTAGGGAAACCATCTACCAGCTAAACTATTCTCCAAGCTTCTATAATTTTCATTTTATCATTAAAAAAAAAATCAACAACCCTAATTACTTCCTGTTGGCAAATCCCTGCTCCTGGGAGACAGGGCAAGAAGCTGAGGTTCAAACTAACTGTGCTGCAGTGAGATTTAGAAGCCACTGTGAGCTACTAGAGAATTTGTAAAACCTGTCCACATTTGTCCCACTAAAAACCCCTCTGAGTGGTGGTAGTGCACACTTTTAATCACAGTACTATAGAGGCAGGCAGATGTCTATGAGGTCAAGGGCAGCATGGTCTACAGAGCTAGTTCCAGAAGAGGCTGTTACACAGAGAAACCCTGTCTCACAACAAACAAACAAACAAACAAAAAACCTTTTCATCATGGCCGGGTACCCTACCCATCTCTTTGTGTGTATGTACATTGGAAGACCCTCCACTGGGTGCCAGAATGGGGTGACAATTCGGGTATGCGGTGACCCTAGTCACCAGGCAGAGGTGAGGACATGCAAACCTCAAGAGGCTTTATTGCAATTGTTTAATGAGCTAACCCCATTAACTCTGGCTTTGCATCCACCCACCATGGCAGATGGATGGGGAAAAAGACCCCCAGAAACGCCAGGGAAGACATCTTATAGGGCAGTGTAAGGGGAGTGTCTAGGGTTACACACAGTCTCAAGATTGGTGTGCCTCCAGGCTTTGAGGACTTGCCCTGGGTTTATTGCTCAACTGGTTGCTTTGGCCCAATGGGCCTCCCAGGGCAGTTGCTATTCTCTGCACATCATTGCTGTGTACTGTCCTTAAAGCACATCCAGAGCTATAACGCATAACACCACCAGCTAATTTCTGATTGGTTCCTTGCCATGAGGCAGGCATCTGACCTCCTAGTGACCCAGGCAAGGTCAGGCAATCACCTGTTAGACTGTTTTGGCTACCAAGACGGGGAGCTGTTCCCTTCATCCCCCCATTTTCTTTTTGGAGATTCCAATCATGGAATTGCTATCTTTCCAGATCACCCATCAGGAGAGAGTGATATTCTTGGCGCAGCATCAGTTCCTGGACCACACTTACTCTCTCATGAATGGAAGTCGTTAGGCGGTTGAGAATACAAGAACCAAAAGTGAGAAGTAACAAGATAATATTTATGATAGGCCTGAGCAATGTGGAGACCAGTGTAGTGAAGAAAGGGGACCAGCTGTACCAGCTTTCAAACTACCTCTGGTTGGACCCTCTCTCCCTTTGGTGCTTCTCTAGTCCTTCTGATTTTTTGAGGGAGTAATACTTGCATCCCCTATGTAAGGGAGTTTATTTTGACTTAGTATTTCAACCTGGGAATATGGGTGACATATTCTTTCCCATGCGACTTCCTGCTGACTTCTGGATGCAGTTAGTGACCCAAGAGAGTTGAAATGCTAGTCATAAGCAAAGGGGATTCAGGCAATGAGGAAGCAGCTGGTTGGCAGTATCTGTTGAAGAGACATGGAGTGGCTACCTCAGCTGGGCTGGTTTACATCCACAGCAAGTCCAGGGGTTATAGTCCTTTAGGGGCAGGTTGTAGTCAGAAACTGATACTCAGATGTGTCTGCCAGAAGCAGAAACCTGTTAAGAAATGTTTAAACTGGGAACAGAAGTTAAATCTTATTTATTGAAACCCACAGTGCAGAAAAAGTAGATATCTGGATATCAGTTTTAACAGCAGGAACATATTTATAACTTTGAGTCCTAGCAAAAACTAGATTTGGGCTAGAAGCATGTACATTTTTCTTCTGTCCATAGAGCCAGGTATGGATTGGAGAGAGGTGCTTTGGCCTGATGAAAAGCCCTTTAAGTTTATTTTTAGATGACAACCAAAACAAACCTAAAAACCTTGAGCTTATGATTAAACAGTAGGTAGTCATTATAGTCTTGTGGATCTGACTGCCTGATGTTGCCAAGCTAACAACCATTAATACTTTCAAAGATCTGAGAAGGGTAAATTTTATACAATTTCCAAATCTATTAAAAAGGTGACAGGAGCCAGTCCACATACAGTTAGCCATACCCAAGGCTTTCCATTAGCGCTGGAGGCAGAAGTCTCAAAGAACATCGCACTTCCCCAGACCTATAAGGTGAGAGGTTTTTTTCCTCTGTGTGGAATAGGGACATGGAAAAGACTGACCTTGTTTTGTCTAGGCAACGGGGGTGCAATCAATTTTCTAGTGTCCAGCAGCTTTGGCCAGTATTGGCCAGAGCCTAACAGGCAGCAGGTATCACATTTGAGCATCTTGCTCACTGGTCAGTATCATCATCATCCGGGTGCATGTACTGGGGTGCCTCATAATCTTCTTTGGACACTATGGGTCACTGTCAGGATCTGGCAGTGTGATATTATAAACTTTTAAAATAACATTATAAATGCCATATTCCATAGGTCTCTATAACATTAGAGGTCTGTCAATTTGTTTTAGTTACTTGCCTTAAGCACACAGACAGGTAAATCCATATTTCCGTAATTAATTAATTTTCATTCTGACTGTAACTGGTTTTAACTTAGTAAAATATTTGAAACTTAGCACAGTTGAATAAATTGCATATAATAACTTTATATTCTTTAAACTGTAGCTACATGTACACATTTTAGTTGCTTGCCTAAACTTAACTTCTGAAAATATATACTATATTAATTTGTACTTTTAACATCTTATAAGTAGAAACATTAATAGAAACATTTTTAAAAACATAAACTTTTTTTTTCTTCTTCCATCAGCCACAGATCACACTGAGCTAAAATCTGGAACTTAGTTGAAGAGAGGGAGGAATGAAGATTGAAGGGGTCTGTACCAGGTTGGAGAAACCCACAGAAACAGTTGGCCTGAACATGGGAGAGCACATTGACCCCAGATGCTATCTGGGAGGCCAGCACCAGACTGATCCAGACTCCTGAACATGGATGTCAATAGGAGACCTGTGTACTCCAGGGAGCCTCTGGTAATGGATTAGTATTTTTCCCTGGTGTAAGAAGGGACTTTGAGAGCCCATCCCATGTGAAGGGATACACTCTGGCCCTGGACACATGATGAAGGGCCCAGGCCCATCACAGGAAGATTTGGTGGACTTTGCAGACCCCCACTGCGGGCCCTACCCTGCCTGGGGAGTGGTGGGTGGATGGGGTGGGGGGTAGGTTGGGGGTGGGGAAAGAGGGATGGGGTTGAGGGGAGGGAGAGGGAGAAGGGAATTACATGTGAAAAAAACTTGTTCCCTAACTTGAACTAATTAAAAAAAAATTAAAAGAAAAACTACTCACACATAAAAAAAGAAAAAAACATAAACTTTAATGTCTTTCTGTAATATGTAGAAGCATTAACATTTTAAATCTTAATTAAAAACCTTGTTCATAAGATGGTACCTCCTAATTTTTATGTGGTCACCTTTAGCCAAGATGGCAGTCCAAGTATCTTTTTCAACTTCAGCAAAATGGCTACCAGCCAGCCATGTGACCATCATGCCATGTGGCTGACTGCAAAATGGCAGTAACCTGCACAATTTGTTTTAGCTGTATACTTGTAACAGAAATTAGGTTATGCCAGGAAACCGATAGAACATTTTAAAACAAGCATACATAATTTACTTGAGAAATAAACAGAAGTTTTTAAATGGAATTAACTTAATATGGTTAAAATTTTAGCTTGTATTACCAATTTTTGAAATTTAGTATTTGTAAGTATGAGAAACCATAAATAACATAGATTGCATTTTTCTCTGACTTTTAACAACCTTTCTTCTGACCTTCGACAACTTTCCTCTGACTTTCGACAAATTTCTTTGACCCTCTATAACTTTCTATATATCTTCAGTTCATACCTCTGATGCCCTTTAGACATTCTCATTTAGACAAATTTCTCTTTCCCTTTCCCTCTTTATTACTTTAGTGACCTACATTTTCTTTCATTTCTCAGTCAACATAAAAACTCTTACCAAAGTCCTTCTTGTAGTTTTTAATAACTTTAAGGTTGTTTCTTTAGAATGTCCAGGTCAGGCCAGATGGTTCACCTGCCCCAGTTCCAAGTGCACATGTCAGAGACTTCCGGGGCAGGGGGGGGCGTGTTATTGGTGATCCCAGACCCTCTGCCAATGCAGGGGTAGGAAACAGACCCTCTCAGTTTCCCTGCTCCAACATTCTGCACACCACGTGTGTGGGGCATTGAGAAGGAGGGCAAATGGTGGCCTTGCAAACCATGTTCTCAGGGCAGGGAAATACCTGCAGCATACAAGGACCTGAAGCAGGATGGCAGTTGGGACAGAGAGAGTCCCACTTTGCATTCCTCAGAGACAGGCAGGTGAGGATGAAGAGATAGACTCACCTGCACTAGCCAGGCTCAGCTGTGAGGGGCACAGGAGTGGTTGGAGTCTAGAGCAGTAGCCTTACCACGTGCTCAAAGACCAGGCACCCTGCCACAGCACACTCTGACCCATGGCACATGGCTGAAGAAGTCCTGTCCCTTACACCACGTGCTCAGGGCAGCAAGAAAAGACCCCTGAACCACACATGCCATGTGCATGGGCACTAAGGACAGAGAGATAGAGAGAGATGGAAGAGAGAGAAAGAGAAAGAGAGAGAGAGAGAGAGAGAGAGAGAGAGAGAGAGAGACGCTGCTGTAGTCCAGAGCATCAGCTGTTCTAAAAGACCTCCAGAGTCAGGACAAAGACAGGCTTGACAAACACACAGCACAAATGTGAAACGTGGACAGACAGCACAGTAACACAGACGAGGGACCTATCCAGAATTTCAGATGGCTAGACAATGGGGAACAACTTGGTCTACAACCAATGTTCCCCCTATAGATTGGGTGACCCCCCTGGGTCTCTTTACAGATGGAGCAGGCAACTTGATCCCATGACAAAAGACAAAATTTCACAAAGACATAGAAAAAAATGAGCAGTCAGAGAGTTCCAAATCGCCCATGCCAGGCATGCCACAAAAATGAGATTGACCCGGATGGCATCATTTCCCCAGGAGAACTACAAGTGTCCATGGGTTCCCGTCCCTTTGGGGTGTCCCCCTGGGTGGCAACCTTGGATCCTCCAAGTACGGCTACGGATCACAGTTCGATACCCTTATGGGCACTCAGACGGCTACAGAACAAACCAAACCAACAGCACCTTTCAAATTCAACAAGGTCGACTCTGAGCAGGTGAGGGTGGTCGAGGATCTTGGTGGGAACTACAAATGAAAGACCCCCATGGGGCTGGAGCCCAAGTGACCACTCAGGAATCCTGTGACCCAAATCACCAGGCAGAGTCAAGAACATGATGCAAACCTAAAGACACTTTATTGCAGTTGTTTAATGAGCTAACCCCATTAGCTGAGGCCTTGCATCCACACACCATGGCAGATGGCTGGGGGAAAAGACCCTAGAAACCACAGAACAGAGATATTACAGGGTACAGTAAGGGGAGTGTCTATGGTTACACACAGGCTCAGGATTGTTTAGCCACCAGACTTGGAGTACTTGCCCTGTGTTGATTGCTCAAATGGTTGTTATGGCCCATAGGGCCTCCCAGGACAGTTGCTATGCTCTGCACATCATTGCTGTGCACTTGTCTGAAAGCAACCCAGAGCCACAAGGCATAGCACCACTAGGTAACTTCTGATTGGTCCTTGCCATGAGGCAGGCATCTGACCTCCTAGTGACCAAGGCAAGGTCACGGTAGCATTGTTAGACAGTTAAGGCTGACAAAACCGGAAGCTGGTCCCTACAGCATGTGTGCATGCATTTTTCCCTGAGTCCATGTTGTTTTTTTGTATTATCAAAATCTGGCTATATAAAAATGTGGGCTCTAGTCTAAAAAAGGAATATAATAGTTGACTGGATATAAAAAAGAAATAAAAATGTTAAAAATAAAATAGTTGATTATGCTCCAAATTTGAGTGACCATGGCTTTGGGACATCAATTCATCCCGAATGGTACTCCACAATGGAAAAATCTGTATGAACTTCCTTCTCTCTTAAAGATTTATCTATTTATTTATTTGTATCTGACTTAGCAATATGCAGACCAGGCTGGCATGGAAAATACAGCCATCTGTGAGCCTCTGCCTCCAGATTGTAGGAGTAAAGACATGTGCCACCATACCTAGATCTTTTGTTGTTGTTGATGTTGTTGTTGTTGTTGTTGTTGTTGTGACGATTTTCTCTGTGCTAGTAATTGCAGCCAGTTTGTCTCGGCCACTCACCTAGAACTCCAGTCTCCCAAACTCATCTTCCCACTTTTCATTTAGAGACAGGGTTTTACTAAGTTACTCAGGGAACCTAGATAGGCCTAAAGTTCATGATCCTCTGGCCCCAGCCGCCTAGAAGCTGGCCTACAGCCCTGTACTTCCAGACCAAATGTAGACTTTTGACATTCCCGGAAATGAGCCAAGTGTCAGTGTTTATACAAAGCACAGAGGTGGACCGGGTGGGTAGGGTCATGCTATAATTCCAGCATTCTGAGGAGCAGGGTCTCTATAGCTGACTACCACCCTGAGAGAGAACAAGCTCCAGGTTCAGTAAGACCTCCATAAATAACTAAATAAAGGAAAAAATAACAAACAAGCAACCAAAAACACTGGAGAGTAAGGAGGCAGGGGCTCCACCAAGGGACATAGATTTTGGCCTTAAAACACTGCATTTATTGCCTTCCCAGCCTCAGAGTAGGTGAAGCTATATGAACCCATCCCAGCCTGTATTTCAGGTTTTATATAAAAGTTACATTGTTAGAAGCTGAACTTAGTAGCTAATGCTATTCAATGATGTAAACACCTTGAGATAACTTTGGCTCTGACCATCAGCATTCTATACCACCACCATCAGGATGTCCTTCTCTCTGTCAAGGTCACAGTCTTAGGGATCTTGATCCCTTAGGGATCCAGGTGCTTAGACACCAGTTGTACAGAGAGCTTCAGTTTACAGACCCTTAGTTCTGGGTTTCCTGCTATTGTCTTGTTTTCATCTTCCTAACACACATTTTCACTGAAGTCTCCAACATGGGGAGTCACTATTCCTGCAGCTGCAAGGTTCCCTGGACCAACCTGGACTTGGGATCGTTGCCAGTGCCTTTGCTTTGGTTGACCTTGCCTTTTTTTTGTTTTGATTTTTCATTTTGTTTTGTTTTTCCAGACAGGGATTCCAGTACCTATGGTGCCAGTACTGGAACTCACTGTGTTGACCAGGCTGATCTGGAACTCACAGAGATCCAACTGCTTCTGCTGGGTGAAATGCGTGCTCCATCACCACCAGGTCGACCTTGACTTTCAGGCCCTCCTTAACTTTTTGCTCTTCTTGCTCCTTGGACCGATTCTGCCTGTGTGTGGGCACCTCTTCTCAACTGCCCTTTTGAAGGAGGGCCAATCTGTGGAGGCACCAGGGCCTTGCCTCAGCACACAAAAAGCTTCAACAGCTTCAGTAAAGGCATTCCCCAAATTACCTAATTCACGCTTCTCCCTTCATTCCACTTCTAAGCCAGTTACTCCCAAAGGATGTGTTTATCTTAGATCTCCCTACTTTGTGGTTACAAATACATCTCACATTGAACATGACCAAAACCCAGAATATCCCCTCCAAACCCTGTGGTGGGAGCTGCTCCTCCCTTCCCTGCTGACAGTCCCTCCTGCAATGCACAGCTCAGGCCTGAGTAACTCATCCTCTTTAGACTCCCAGCAAGCAGAAAGCTCAGTTGCTTTGCCCTTCTGGGACCACTGACATGAGAGTCTTCGTTTCATTGATCATATTATTTTCTCTTATCTCTTCCACACTGAATTACTACTACAGAACATAAGGTGCCCTTGCTTGCTAACCTGGCTGTCAGAGCATACCAGAGATGGCAGCAGGTCCTGACACCCCTAAATCCTAACAAGGACACTGTCTTTGGAAACAGGAGAGTCCTCAAGAGTAGCTCCTGAGTCCCAAGGCCTGCCCCTTGCTCCTTTGCATTGCTGTCCCTCCCTGGCCACAGGCACTCTCCTGCATCTGCACCTTTGCCCTCCCTCTCCCTTCTCCCCTCATATCTCTGGTTGGCTAACTCTTCTCAACTTTGTTCAACCCCCACCTTCTCTGTGAATGTATTAGCAAGTCCTTTTAGGCCCCTCAGCCCAAATTAAAATTGTGCCCATACCCCTCTCCCATACCCTTAAACTCTTGAAGCTTGCTGTATGATTTCTGCGTCTTTTTTCCCTCTTGTTCTTCCAAGGGTAAGATGAGTAAGACTGCTATGCATCTGCAGGTGTCCTCCTGCATGAATAGAATAAATTCTTTCAACTTTAAAAGCGGTAACACACACGTTTAATCACAGGATTCTGGATGTTGAGGCAGGAAGATCTCTGGAGTTCTGTGGCCACTATGTTCGACATGTCAGGTTCCAGAAACATGCTCCAAAGCTACAGAGAAACCCTGTCTCAATATAACCAAACCAAAACAAAACAAAAACAAAAACAACAAACCTTTACACTCTGAGCATTCTGCTAGATTCAATTTTTTATTTTTTGATTTATTTACTAGGTATTCAGTCTTCTGCCTGCATATTTGCCTGCAGGCAAGAAAGGGCAACAGATTAGCGGAGCCATGGTGGACACACCTTTAACACAAGTGGTCAGGTTTAAGAGATAAACAGATATCTGTGAGTTCAAGGTCACCCAGGGATACATGAGATTCAATCTAAAAGAGAAACAGCAAGGTGGCAGTTACTCACACCTTAAATCCAAGTATTTGGGAGCCACACACCTTATATCCCAGCCCTAGGGAGGTGGAGACTGGGGAGATTTGGCTGGGCACAGAGGAATATAAGGAGGAGACAGGAACTCATGGCACTCAGTCTGAGCATTCCTAGGAACAGGATCGCACCTTTGGTCAGAGGATTCAGTAGAGGTAAGAACTAATGGCTGGCTGCTCTGTTTCTCTGATATTTTACTATTAACTCCTACATCTCACTTTGGGTTTCAATGATTAAAACCAATAAGAATTTGTGCTTCAAGGTAGTTTCTCAGGGGGAAATACAATGTTCTTATTACACACTTACCATCTGTCTCATTGTCTGTGAATTCCTTTATTGGTTGGTCACATTCCCTTGTATGTTGCTTGCACAACTCTGTGTGTTTTACACCCTATTTTACTGAATCATACTTCCCCATCCTTAGTTTATCAATATTCACTGCATTAAAAGAAACATCTTTTAAAAAATCCTTCTTAAGGAAATTGGGATTTGGCCTAGTTGGAGGTCATAGTAAAACTAGTATAAAACATTTTAGTTTTCAAATGAAGGAGGCAAGTTTTAATTGTGTGTGAGCCACATAAGCATTTGTTCTCCTACTTTGGACAGGGGAAAATTCAGCCCTCAAGCAAACCCACACGATACCTTGGCAGATAAAGGGGCTTGCTACCAATTCTGAGTTCAACCCTCAGAACTGGCATTATAGAATGACACAACCCAGTACTAAAGGTTGTCCTCTGACCTTGCGGGTCCATTGGCATGTTCATCCACTACCTGGAAGGAAATGAATTTAATCCATTTTTTTTTTCAAGACAGGGTTTCTCTGTACAACAGTAAAAGCTGTCTAGGAACTTACTTAGTTTACCAGGCTGGTCTCAAACTCACTGAGATCCTCCTCCCTCTGCTTCTCAAGTGCTGAGATTAAAGACTTGTTCCACCAATGTCCAGTTTAATAAATAAGATGTTTAAGATGTTCATGAAAATCATTGTTTGGCCACCAGTTTGCAACATTTGTTTTCTGATGTCTTCTAAGTATAAGGACTGTTAATGTAATAGTGCAGGACCCCAGTGCTGAAGATCCTGAGCTCATGGGGGCTTCAGGAAAGCCATTCCTTCTTTAAGACTGGTAAGAGGGCACATTCAGCTCTCTGAGAGGATGGCATGGAATCTTCTGTCCAGAAGTGGAGTTAATGATATACTAGGCAGGCTTACTCATGTTTTTATTGTTTACCAATCAAGAAACAAAAGTGGAAATTCAGATATTGGAATCTGAAGACAAGTAACATCACCCATAAATGGGGGGAAAGGATCAGTCTTATGAGTTATGAAAGGATGATTTGCCTGTGCATAAAGAGCACATTGATTGTCTCCTTCACAGCAGATTCTCCAAAATCTGAGCAAACATTAATGATAATTTCCCTAGGAGGAAATCTGTGCATGGAGGGGATCTATCATGGAAGATCTTTATTTGTACCTGGTGCTTTTTTGGTTGTCTCTAGATATCCCCAGGAAGATGTGGTCTAAGTCACTGTGTTGGGAAGAGTGAGAGGTGCTTGATAGTGTGCCTCTGTCTTTCTTGTTGGTGTTTTGATTTCCTTGGTTTTGTTTTGTTTTGTTTTGTTTTTTGGTTGAGATTCAGAGACAAACCAGTGTGGATCTAAGCAGAAAAAGCTCGGTGTTGACTAGGAAGCAAGCACATCTTTGCCATTAGAAGACTGGTTTTTGCTTAGAGTTCTACCAAGAGAACACACTCTTGTCCCATCCTTCAGTTTTCTCTGTTTTGTGCCTTCTTTATGTCATGGCCAGAAGTGAGATGATGGCTGTATGTGAGGAAGGGAGCAGGAAAGAAGACAGTGTTTAGGAGGGCAAGGGTCCCTGAAAGAGAGGCCTGAGTGATTAATAGAATGAAGCTTTGCCCCCATACAGTGTGCCCCAGCCAATAGAATGTCTTCTCATTGTCCTTCAGGTAAACACCATGATGCTTCCTCAAGTCTTCATTTCAGGCCTCATACTACTTCTCCCAGGTAAGTTGGTTGATGGGCTGGCAGATGCTGGGAAGTCTAGAGTTGGCAGAGGTGATGACAATCCTTGAGCCTTTTTGGTTATGGGTTATGTAGTGAGCAGAGAACCAGGATAAATTGTAGCTCCAAAGGAATTACTTAACATGAATGAATTTCAAAACATATGGCTAAACAAACATGATCCCTAGAACATGTCAGGCAAGAGGTAAGAACACATGCATTCATTCAAGTGATGGACAAGTAATGGTGAGTGCACAAGCATGCATGTCTTTGACAAGGAAGGGTGAGCACACATGCATGGATGCTATGGACAAGTAAGTATTATTGCATGTGCATGCAAGTTATAGTCAAAGGTTAATAAAGAATTAAAACAGCTTTCCATGCAGGATGGCTACACAAAGTCAGCCTTCATTTCTTTCAGTATTTTTGCTTTTGAAAACCATTTTCAATTGCTTAACTTAAAAACCATTTTAAGTCAAAGCATTCTATGAAAAGGGAAAAAAGGAACATAGTAATTTTCAATTGCTTAACTTAAAAACCTTTCTAAGGCAAAGCATTCTCTGAAAAGGAAAAAAAGGAACATTGTAATTGTCTTTGAGACAGGGACTAATTTAGTCCAGGGTGGCCTCTAACTCCATAGGCTATTGGGGAACAACTCAACCTTTGATCATCCTGCCTCTAGCTTGAGACAGCTGAGATTATTGGTGAGAACTAAAATATAGTTCTATGAATTAGGTCCTGTCTAGGAACATAGAATTTGGATGCTTATAGCTACATGGATGCTGTTGATTTGTGAATTGTAGGTTCAACCTGCCTAATCCAAAAATCTTACCTCTTCAGAGATTCAAAATCCAGAAGCTTTTCAGCATGGACTTCGTAAAGTCCCTGGAAAGTTCAACGCCATATCCTTATCACATGTGGAAATATCAAAAGATTATACAGTTTCTATTAACATATATACACAAATTGCAGGCATATGAATACTACATCAAGCATATTTATACTTGATGATCATTTATAAGAGAATATCTATATGCAAATCCTCTGAATTGTGAAGAAAGATTTAAATTCTGAAAACAACATTTTTGGATAAGGGGTATTCACATTGTGCATGTTAGATAGGAAGAAACCATAAAATACAATATCCAGTCTCTACCCAAATTTTCAAAACCCATTTACATTGGGGCTTGTGTGGGATCTTCACATTAAGATGCAGGGCTATATGGTGTTTCTGTCTTCTTGGGACTCACAGACAGACCTAGAAATTGAGGATGAATTGAGTCACCAGTGAGTGCAATCACAGGCCACCACAACCACTCAATGTCCCATAGATGCTTACAGATCAGAGGACCTGGCAGCTATCATTTAGAAAGTGTCCTTAGGAGCACAGTCTGTGTTCTCATCTCCATGTCATCAGTGTAGCTGCCTCCTATTGGTGAGCTGTGCCCACAGCCCTGCCCTTCCCTGTCCTATTAGGTCAATGACAAAGGACATTTCAGGAAAGGAACCACTCTGGGGACAGCTTCTCACTGGTGCTACAACAGAAGCTCTAGTCCCTTTTGTTGACTCAGCCTTGTTTCATCTTGATTTCCAAATCCAGAAATTCTAACAAGTCACCCAACAAGTCCTACAACTATAACAAGACCCTCAACAACAGGAAGATCCACAACAACAGGAACACTCACAACAGGAAGACTCACAACAGGAAGAGCCACAACTACAATAAGGCCCACAACTACAATGAAGCCCAGGAATATGTCAACAAGACCCACACTTGTGTCAACATCACCCACAGTCTCCTGCTCTACTCCTACAACACCAGCACAAAAAGAGACTCACACACCAGGTAAAAGCCAATGTGGTCCAGGACCCAGAGTCCCTCTTATCAGTGGCTTTAAGACACACAGACACTGAGTAAAATCAGAAGTATAAGTGAGTGAAGAGTTCTTAGCTCTGTCCCAACAACAGCTTCACAAAGTCTGTAGTTTTCCATTTTTAAGATACAGTCACCTTCTGCTGTGTAAGAACTTGAAGATAGGAGACACCATCTTTCTATATTAGATTCCCAGGGGATTCACTCCTAGCTAGACTAGATGGATCATTATCTAGGATAGCTGATGAGGATGGAGGCACTCTGGATCAAGTTGGCATGACTTTCTGGTGAGAAACTAAGGATTGACTGAGAACTAAGGTCAGTGTAAGGAAGCCTTGACGCTATGCATCTGAAATTCGGAAATTGGTCCATACAGCTGAGGGAAGCTAGCATTTAGCGTTTCCTGTACATCAGTACACATGCTCCATGTTTCATGATGCAGAGATTAATTCTCAGATAATTATGACAGATATAGCTGTGGTCTGACCATATTTTATACTGACAGTATCTGACAGAGTCAGAAAGTTCATGGTAGAGTTATGAAAGCAAGTGGCTCAGACAGGTCCCTGTTCATTTGAGTTGGAAAAATGTTTCCTCTAACTCCAGGGTCAGAACTCCTGCTGTGAACATAGATGTTGAGAGGGTTTTACTGTTCCCACATCCTTTCTGGAAAGGCATCCTGACACCACCCTCTAAAGAGAAAGTGGATGCCTTGTGAAGGTTTACTTTAAGGATATTTCAATTTATTCATGTACCATGAAAAGTGCAATATTTTTACTTTATATGTATAACACACACACACACACACACACACACACACACACACACACACACACACAATCAAAATCAAAGCTTTTAGCAAGTGATTTAACATGTTCTTTTGAGTGAGGCCATGTAGTTCATACTTTAAATAGCCTACAGGTAAAGTTATTATTAAAGGGTAACACCTTGACTTAAAGTTGGGGAGAACATTGTCATGCAGAAGGCAAGTTCAGGTCCAACCCTTCAACACCTAGGAGTTAACAAATGGATGTTAGAGGGGCTCTCAAAGCTTCTCAAACCTTGTCCATCCCCGAGGTCCGGCTGGATTCTGAGGAGAGAGAAAGCCACATAGCCTCTTTGTTGTTAGGGTAATCTGATGGGTGATAGTTATTTCTTTCCCCTCTTGATAGACTTTTGGTAATTTCAAGCAGGAGAATCCTGATAGACTGGGCTGCTTTCGAAGTTTCAGAGGCCCTCCAGGTTATAACTAGGTTTGTCAGGGATAGGATTTGTGAGAAAAACCTCTTTGTTCCAGGTAGCTGCACACACTGAAGAAATGCAAAGATCTCTGAGGGTTAACAGTACATTTCAAAAATAAATTAGAGCCTGTTTAAAGGGATGGGCTCATAGTGGGAAGACCTATACTATTTTCACTCATTGCATGGGCATTGTTCGTACCATGCAAGCTGAGATGTCTGTCATTTGATAAAACTGGAAACATGGAATCATGTGATGTCTGCCCTTTCATCTGTAAAATGCAGTGAAGGGCTCCTTGTCAGGATGTCACAATCTTAACATATGTCTGATATCAGCAGAAAGAGGATTCTGTGTTAAATTAACAGACAATGGACAGAATGAATAGAATATATTCCTTGATATAAAATAGACATTTCAAATAAACATTGAATATATAAATGTTCAAAACCTGCTGTTCAGTGACTCTTCTGCCATATTAAATCCCACCCACACATGGTGTAAGACACATTGACTTTGTGGGTGACTTTTACAGATGTGGAGAAAAATCTAAATTTTTGTGTTTTTAATTAATTTTTTTACTTGTTGAACAGATTGGGATGGCACTGTGACTGATAAGAATAATACTATGACATCCTCCAATTACCCTTGGAATAATTACACTGTAAGTATATTCTTCCCCAATCAACCGTGCTCACTTGTGCATGTGCTAGGATACAATTTTAGATAAAAATGTCCGTAAAATTATTTCACAGGTGTTTGTTTAAAAAAAAAAAAAAACCAGAGTCAAGCAGGGCATTGGTGGCACACACCTTTAATTGCAGCACCCGGGAGACACAGGCAGAGGATCTCTATTAGTTTGTTACTAGCCTGGTCTATAAGACCTAGTTCCAGGACAGCCTGAATATCTACATAGAAAACCTGTCTCAAAAAACCAAAAAGAAAAATAAAAAGTCAGATATAGAGGTATATTCATTTTTCTCAGGACTCAGGAATTTAATACAAAATATCAGCAATTTGATATCGGCCTGAACCATTAGACAATATGGGCTATATTGTTACACCCTGTCTCAAAAACTGTAGATAAAAAAATCAGTAAATGTATAAAAATAAAGAAATTAACAGGTTCACTTGGTCCTGGGAGATGCCTCAGAGGTTGAGAGGGCTGGCTGCTCTTCTAGAGGTCATGTGTTCCATTCCCAAAAACCACATGGTGGCTCACTAACATCTAAAATAATATCTGGTGCCCTCTTCTGGTGTGCAGGCAATCATGCAGGTAGAACACTATATGTAACTAATAAGATCTTTCAAAAACAAAAAAAGGAGGCTGATGTTTACAAAAGACATTTAAATTCAACATGTTCATTTACATGCCCAATGAGCATTCTCTGTAGAGCATACTGGAGATATTAGGTTTCCCAGACACAAAACACCACAGAAGGTGATTAAAGCAGACAAAATCTCACACATGATGTATGAGTCCACATTAAGTATCTGGTTAGATGATTGACTGAGGTAGCTACCCATGTAGTCACCTTAACTATACTAAAACAGGTTTCTACCATGGTCACAGGCACTGATTTTTACATTGTCTTGGATTCCACTGCCTTTACAACCTCAGATCCCTGGGTCTTCCTGCATATTCCAGACTAGCCAAAGGCCAATAATGATGAAGCTCCAGGACTAGAGTCTAGGTTAGGATCATGCATGTGTTTTATGTTCCTCTCCTGATGCCTCTTGTGTTTACTGCTGTTTCCTTATTGCCATTGTTGTTTTCTTCTTTGTTTTCTTAGGAATCCATCCCTACACTGAATCCACAGGAGAAAATGAATAAGGGTTTCACTCTTGGCACTACCATTGCTGCCCTGATGCTGCTGCTGTTTGTGTGTGCCCTGGCTTTCACAGGTAAGTAATTTCACAACTGTCCTTAAAGAAGGGAACCAGGTTTCTCTGACTGCCTTTAAGCAAGGACACATGCCACAGGGGCTTTGAGCTCACATACCTTCCCATCTTCAGATCCAAGACACACATGGTAAGCCATGAACTCCCCAAGGGATGTGTTAGGACCCACAGAACTCTGTGGCTGATATCTGGTATTTGATGAAAGTTCTGATCAATGAAGATACACAATTGCTACTATGTCTTCAAATATTCTTAATCTGAAAATCTCAAAGAACTTAAATACTACTGGAGTTTTACAGCTAAAATCATTTATTTATTTATTCATTCAATCATTTTACATCCTGACCCTGACTCCAGCTTCCCTCCCTCATCATCCCCATTCCTTCCCGTACTACCCATCTGCCAACTTCCCCATTTGTTTTCTTATCAGAAAGGGCAGGCTTCCCAGGGATATCAACAAAGCACAGCATATCAATCTGTGGGTTAATACAATTTTATTTTTGGTTTAATTTTTCTGTCTTCATTTTGTTTTGCTTTTAGTTTTGATTTTGTTTTTTGTGCTTTTTGCTATGTCATCATGTAGTTCAGGCTGGCATTGCATTTACTAGGTAGCTCAGGATGACCTTCCTCAGGATCTCCTGCCTCCAACATCCAAGTGCTGGACTTCCAGGAATAGCCAGCAGTGCTTGGAAACACTGGTTTCCTAACCCTCTCCTTTGTCTTTAAGCTGTTTCCATTAAGGAGGAAAGATTCTATTTTCCATAAAAAAATTGACTACTATGAGACAAGAGATTTTTGGATAAGCATAACAGTTTTAGGTCACTTTAAGACCTTAAATGTTTTCTCTCCTTTCCTACTATTGGGGTCTTACTGCTTGCCCATGATCATACTGTAAAATGTGCTGGGATGTATTTAGTGTAAGATGTAAATTAGACATTGGTGGGATGCCACTTGCTAAGTTCTGGAACAGAGTATTTGTGGGTGATGCCCACTCCTACATTGTCCTCTCCAATTGTACACTGGCTATATTCTTATGAAAAAGAAGTCAGGGTCTCGGAGGTAAACTGAAATGGATTGTGTTTATTCTTTTTGAAAAACAATCTTAAGAATATATCTCTTTTACTAATAAATCATGCTTTACTAATTGATTCACCAATTGGTTTGGCTGAATTGAAACAGGGTCTTATTAATCATTCTTTACTAATTGATTCATCAAATGGCTTGTTGATTTGAATCAAGGTTCACTGTGTGGTGCAGACTGGCATGGAACATGCTATGTAGCCCAGCCCAGGATGAACTGGCAATCCTCTTGCCTCAGACTCAATTACTCTGTGATAACTGCTGTGTCCCAAATGCTTGTCCCCCATTCTCTACGAAGTAAAGTTTAATGAGTTCCTTTCTTGTTACCCTCACTTCTCAGAGACACATTCTTCATTTCTGTGCATTTATGGCAGCACAGGAACAAAAGACCTCTTTATTCTAGTCTCCCATAAGTAGACACTGAGTTGTTATGTTTGCTTCCTGGAGCTGGTATTGAAGGTGTTTCCCTGACCCACTCTTATTTCACCCAGTGTTTTCTTTCATTGACTACCTATTCTAGTAAAAACTGAAGAAGTAAATCACACAAAACACATAAGCTAGTAGGAAGATCCTTTGATGGGCTTTTAGGGAAGTATGCTGGGGATGACAGGGTTGGATGCTGAGCTGTTTGAGGGAGCCTCTGATGAGCAGAATATTTAAAGCAAGATGACTTCCAAGGTGCCAGGAATGTAAAAGAACTGTGGTCCAGCCAGTGTCTCCACACTCCACACCAGTCCACTTCACTCACTGCACTACACTGGCCTTGCTGGCTCCTCAGTTTACTGTACATAGGGAGCTCTGTTAGTCTCCTCTTGTGTAAGTCCCCTGTACTTCCTCTGTGCCAAGTGCTGACAACTATCAATCTTTTCAATTTGTCTGAAGATTGGAGGTACACAGGGCCATATCTTTCAACCAAAATGAATGTCCTTCAGGCTGTTATATATATAGACTCACCCATGTGATAATAGGGAACTCTCTCTCTCTCTCTCTGCAGGTTGGTAGCATTCCACATCTCTTAGATTGGAGCTTTACAGAAGACAGAAATTGTGGGGCCTTTAGGTGAAGACAACTTCTTCATAACTGAAAACAGTCTTTCACCTACAGAATGAGTACCAGTGGCCTTCCAAGGGAAGATCTGCCTGATTCTGGAAGGACAGCCACTGGATTTGACAGCACAACCACCCTCAAACACCCTTTACAGCTCCAGGACTCTTTTCTGTGTGTATTCACCCAGCAGTAGTGGAGAGGGTGACACTCAGCTGTGTATACTCAAAGTCACTGTCCACATCATCCTATTTGTTACATCACCACTGCTTCAGTTTCTCCACTCACTGTAGTACATTCTCTCCAACATGAGCATTTTAGATTGTGTGTCCTTTATGTCAATAAAGTCATTGTTAAAACAGGAAACAGACTCTTGCTTTGGTTATTAAAACCATTAAGAAAGGAATAGGATTGAAAAGTTAGAGTGAGGGTGGGTTGGAGGAGCAACCTGAATTTAGAATTATTTCTCAATTATTTCATGTTTTATCTATTTTATTGTAATTTGAAATGTCACTTTTCCTCCCATTCCCAAGGGCTCCAATCATGAAAACATTCAGGGGTTAATTTCCTTCATAGATAAATAGAAGGGAGTCTAATGTCACCATTAGAGTTGAATAAGCTTTCACATAGCTCTGGAAATAAGATACATTATTATATAGATGATCATAGGGTAAGGATGGGTGTTTCATGTCAGGAGAGGTTTCCATGGTGAGTCTGGCACAGGCTTACATTAGGGTAGGATACTAGTGGACCAAGGGATTGAGTCATTAGTGTCATTTCTACTGCAGTTGGACTTGATGTTCAGTGTTTCCATACTCATGCTCTGGGCTCTGAATTAGGTGCTAGAAGGAGACAGTGAAGAAATGAAGGGGCAAGGAGGGAGCAGGACACAGGCTCTGCCTGAGAGGAGTGCTATTCCAGGTGCACATACTTTGGGACTATCTTTGGTTCATTCAGAGTTCTAAATGTGTAATAGTCTCCAGATGGTATTTATATTTAAACTTGTATTAAAAGGACAACCCATTTTTGATAGTGTCTCAGTTGGTCACAATCAATGAAATATTGGTCTTGCTTAGAGTAAACAAAGCTGTTGTTTGGTATCTTCATTGTCAGCCCAGTTGTTGAGAAGAACACATTTGCAAGAGGGTAATAATTTCTATTTCAGTTTGAGTAATCCTGACTCCAATTAGAGTCTCTCGGCCCATAGGAGAGTGGGATGCTGGATCTCACACCACATTCCACTGCTGTTCTATAGAGTTCTAGGAAATAAGTTTGTGTCTTATTGATGGTTTCTTGGGAGGTCGTATAGTAAGAAGTTGCATTCTGGGTTTGCCAAATGGGGCTTCCCTTGTCTGCTCTAAAAACTACAGTGTTGTGTTAAACTACAGTGTTTCCTGTTTCTTACATTTACAGCAATTACACATCAAAGCTTGGGATTAACAAAGATTACACTGATTTGTAGCTTTGCTAGAAAGATTTGTCCAGATCAGCATGTGTTCTAGAGTGATAAGGACACTAGATGGGGCCATCCATGCCTGCCTCTCCTGCCTCATTCCTGATTCCTGCTTGGTGGCTGCAGGACTCTGAGATTGTGAAGACTGATCTGGTATTCTGTTTTCCTAGAGCTGCAGGAAAGGCATGAAGCGGTCTGGAAATCTTTCTGTCTGTTCTACATGGAATTTCCAAATCATGCTAGAATTCCAGAACAAGGTGACTAGTGACCTTCTGTGAAAGTATGTTGGACGCATTGAAAAACAAGTCATATATATGGCTCTAATACTAGGTATCAATAGTAACATAGGGTAACCTCTTTGTTCACCCTATCTGTTTGCTGTTATCATGGCCACACTTACCTTGGTGGACAGTGGACATCACTATGATGGGTGGCCAGTGAGAAGATTTTGAGCAGTGAAAACATCCAGTCCCCACCCTAGCAGATATTGCAGTAATAGCAGAGGCTGAGTTAGAGCCCAGTCATTTATTTTCATATTATTAGAACCAGGAATCTTTTTTTTATGTTGTCTGATACAACTTTAAAATAATTATGTTCCCCTGTGATATAGATGGTGTCTGTTTTTTCCTATACTATAGAAAAAATTCAAGTGAGAAAATCAATTGAAATATCCCAGAGGAATTTTGTTAGAAATGCCATCAATGTATCAGTCTTGTGGGGTTTATTAAATTTTCTTTCAATCTGGAACTTTCAGGACACCAATGATTCTGTTATCTATAACCTTCTATGGACTGGTTTATCACAATACTTGGAATTAGTTTTTTTCTTTTTGAGATATGGTTTCAAACTATAGCCTCAGTTTGTCTAGATCTCCCTATGTAGCACTAGCTGGCCTCAATGTCTCAGAAATTCTCTCACCTTCAAGTTCTGAGTGCTGGAAATAAAATTATGTGGCAGCATGCCCATTTTAACAAGACATTTAAATTTTATGACTCTTTTGATATCATACGGAGCAACATAAAAACATGGAGTTCTTTGAGAACTGTGTGTGCAACTTTGAGAGTAATGCAGATAGGACACTGAATAATTATCTGACTTAAGCCTTGTACTTTTGTTCTGCCCACCCCTAAACTACCCAGAGACCAGATCTGATGAAAAAACAAAGACTCTTCTTAATTTACAATTTAACTCTGGTCCTCCAGTCGACTGACACAGCAGGTTGGAGGACACTGAATATCAGTGGGTCAGGGTATGATTTGGGGTAGAGCAAGGGGAGTTTCTGGGTGTCCACTAGTTCCATAGCAACAGTCTCAGGCTTGGGGAACCTGTTCTGAGTTATTGGTCTGCTGCAGCTGCAGAAAAGTTGCTAGGCCCCGCATTCCACTATTATCAATAAAGCACATCCAGGGCCTGCCAGCTACCTTCTTATTGGTTCCTTAGCTTATGGAGGGAATCTGGTGGTTGCTTCCTAGTGATTAGGGCAAGGTTGGCAAGGTCATGCTGCCGAGTCAGGGACCTACATCTTGCTGGGTCATTTCTGAAGCCTGTCATGGCTGCGAAAGCAGGGGGCTGGGCATTTCACTTTCAGGAATAAAAAGTTTTTCTTCACATTGAAAACTGACTTCACATTTATTTTTTTAAGCTCACCACTACATTTGGGCTACATATCTTAACCTTACTACATGTAGGCTCTCAAAACATGGGTATAATGAATCAAATTTTGCATGATTTCATTAAGTGCTAGGTACTTTTCTCAGGGCTGTTGATAGAACAAGGTCCCCTTTTCAAGTCTAGTTCCAGAGATGCTGCAGGGTGGGAGGCAATAAATGTAAAAGGACATCAATTGTAGTCCATTAATCTGCTGATTCATTCCTAGGAGAGGATATGGTGATAGTGCTTGGTTTCCCAAACATGATATTTGGAACTAGGAAACTGGCATGACAGATGAACAGAGACCTTAGCAGAAATAGTTTCCCCACTGTGAACCAATCACACCCTGCCCTGGATCCATGCTACATAGTCAACCCCAAGAATACCATACTTTATTCCAGCATGGGCCCTTACTTTGTGTTTTACTTTTGAAATTTGGCCTAAGAATCCAGTTCAACTGGGTGTGAGGGTCTAGGACTTCCTTGGATGGAGGAAGTGTGTGACAATCCTGCCAAATCCTTCATAGGGGTTTAACACCTCTACCCCTAAAGAAAACAAATTAGAAAGTCACCTGGTCTGTCACCTTCAGAGATAAATCTGGTTAATGTGCCATCTGTTTGGACACAAAAGAGAGGTCAGACACAGCTGCTGATCCAGTGTCCAAATCCATATGAGACATCACTGGATCCTTCTGTTTGTTCAGATGAATGAATGTATGCTGGCCACCCCTGGTAGTGTTCATGGAGTATGTGTGTGTCTCTGTCTTACTATGTGTTTCTGTCACCTTTGTTTTGCAGTATTCATCAGGTGCTTTTTCTGCGGTGAGAACCCATTCCATTCAACTTAAGACCTGTGCCCCTCCTTTTGGAGACACAAGCCCTTTTGGCTCTGCCAAGTCACCAAAGATATCCTCCCCCTGTCCAAATCTGGGAATAGAAGCGCTTGTGTATTTATTTATTTTCTTATTTACTTTTTTATTTTCTCTAATTCTTGCTCAGGGAAGTTCTTTCTTTGTGGAGGTGGGAAGAAGCACGTCTTGGGCATCTCTGTCAAGCCCCCTACCATCTACGGGGAGTGCACTCAGGGTGGGGGGAATAGTTCTTCCAGAAGATCATTCCCTCTGCTGCGCCCTGGATTTCCTCTAAACAGCATCATGGAAGGCAGAAATTTCCCCTTCACTGAGCCCAAAGGAAAAGAAAAGTTCCATTCCCTTTTTTTTTTTTTTTAAGTTTTTGTCTTTGTTTCAATGAATGAACCATAAATCCCACTATTCTCTGAAAGCAAGTGAACAAAACAAAACAATGCCAGGCAATGGAGCCTGGGCAGAATAGATTCTCCCTTCTGTCCCACACTGACCAAGGAGACTTAAACCAACTTACTAGATCCTTTTTAAAGGATTAAAAACAACGGCTAAGAAGATTTCCTTTGTTACTGAGTCAGCCCCCGATATTTAAAAAAAAGTTTTAAAGAATAAAGCAAAGGTATAAGTAGGTTCCAGTTTCAACAGAAAACTGATTTGGACCTATTATATTAACTCAAAACCACTGCCACCTTCCCTGATGATGAGACAGAGTTAGACACAACAAAATTTTTATGTCTCACCTGTTCAGAATAAACCAAACCACCAGGATTGGTCCAATGCCAAACTCCTATATTTAAATGCTCAACTATCCAGTTTAGCTACCTCTGTCCAGTTTAAACTGTATCCAACAACTGTGGAAACAAAAGGAGAATATTGGAGTTCATATTGCTTAGCTTGAAGACACAGGCATCCTGGTGCCCTGCAGGTCACCTTGGAATACATGTCTCCTGACTGTGAAGAAACCTGGGACTTCTGATTCTCATGGGTTTGATTCTTCCAGAGAAAAAAGTATACACTGTCTTGGACATGTAAGATATGTTCTTCAACCTCCCAGTGGCAGAGGTGAGTCAAACCATCTTCTCATTTAAATGCACAGACCCAGAGGGAAGTTATAATTGGAAACATTCCTTGGACCATGTTGCTACAGGATATAAAGACAGTAAATGTAGCCTTGCTGCTTTTCCCTTGAGGTTTTATGGGAAATCAGATTATAAAGGAGCCACTGGGAGACTGCTGCGAGATTTACATGACTTGAGGTATAAAATGTGGGCTGAGAAAGCCCACCATAGCAGAAGACTACCTATCTTGGCTGGCAGCTGAAGGGAGACTAAAGGAGATTGTCTCAGAATAGGACTGCTGCCATCCTGCAGATCCTCACTGCAAAGACTAAGAGACAGGTGCAAGAGTTCTTAGATGCAGCTGAGCATTGCTGACTCTGGATACCAGACCGTTGTGGAAACAGCAGAGCCTCTATACACTAGCACAAATTTTGCACTAAGCCTCTGAGGAGAACCAGAATGCTGGCTGTCTAATGCCACTGTGACCCAGTGCCAGGACCTACCCCTGGCTCACCATCCAGTACAGTTTGAGGAACCCAACACCATCAATTTATCTACTGCTTTTACTGAAGACACAGATACTCATCCATGACTATCAGGAGATGAAAGATGAAACCAGGTTTCAGGAAATTCCGTAACCATATACATGGACTGTCAGTTGGCATGCTTTTAATACTGGGCATGTCCATGTTATGATCTATGGAAAAAGACAGCTACTAGCTGCTGGGAAAAAGAGTTTTAAAGATCTCCGTCCTCCTGGAAGCTATTTGGTTTCCGCTACAAATTGCTTTCCTTCACTGATGGGCTTCTCACCTGGCTGCCGGACAAACAGGGCTAATACTAGTGGTACCTAATGATATTTTAATGAATTATTATGACTCTGTGCAGCCTGAGACTCTGTGCTAAAGGAAAACTGGACAGTTCAAACACACAGGCTGATGGTAGACACCAGGAGGAAAGATCTATCTCCCAGAAACAATTAGCAGGTCTGTTGATAACTAACCTTCACCAGGCTCCCATTTGGCCCGGGAGGAGGGGGGAAGTGGGGATGGCCACAAAACTTTAAGAGTTGCTCTGACAAAGGTATGTTGGACAGCCTAGTGCAAGATGTCTCAGCCAGATGACAGGTTTGTGCTCAAATGAACCCAAAACAGAGAGCCCTTACCCAGGAAGGGGTAGGACTGAAAGACCAATACCCGAGTAGACTCTGGGAAAACTGACTTCACTAAAAACTGGCCTGTTAGGGGAGAATAAAAGTTCCTACTAGTTTTTGTTTTGTTAGCTTTTTGAGACAGGGTTTCTCTGTGTAGCCCTGGATGTGCTGGAACTCACTCTGTAGACCAGGATGGCCTCAAACTCACAAAGATCCTCCTGCCTTTGCTTCTAGTCTGCTGGGATTAAAGGCATGAGCCACCACTATCCAGAGTATTTCCTAGTTTTTAAAGATACTTTTTCAAACATGGTAAAAGCATTCCCCACCTGGACTGACATTGCTCAATAGTAGCACATCACTGTACATGCCCTACCTTTTCTCTGTGGCTTGGGTCTGTCTCTTAAAGATGTAGAGCAGTCAACATTAAAGCCTGAACCTTTCAGTCTTTGAACTCACTTCTTAGAATAAGCAGGACTCAAACTCATGAGATCTGCCAGCCTCAGCCTCCAGAGTGCTGGGATTAAAGGCATGTACCACCAATGCCCAGCTGTTTTTAATTTTTAAATAATTTACTTTTACTTAATGTGCATTGATGTTTTGCCGGCATGTATGTCTGTGTGAGGATGTCAGGTTTCCTAGTACTGCAGATATGCAGTTTGAACTGCCATGTGGGTGCTGGATATTGAACCCAAGTACTCTGAAAGAGCTGACAGTGCTCTTAAACACTGAGCCATCATTGGCTCCTGGATTTCATTTTCCAATTACCCAGAAGTCACTGAGTTCTTTAAGTGTTGGAGAGATATTTAGAGAAAAAGTTGTGAATATCCTAAAAATGTGTTATTTATTTATTTATTTATTTATTTATTTATTGACTCCTTTCAGACTCACTAAAATCCACCTGTGTTTGCCTCCCAAGTACTGGGATTAAATGCCTGCACCACCACTGCTCAGCAAAAATGTATTAACTTATATTGGAAATCAGTGCACTCCTTCCCCAAAATTCAGCTTCTTGGATTTGGAGAACTTTGTCTTCTCAGGCTGTCTGTGTGACATGGTCTTTTCCCTCACTTTCTGGGAACTGTGGAGTGCTTATGGATCAGGCTGACCTTGAATTTACAGAGGGATTACAGGGGTGTGTCACTACCACCTGCAGAGACAGGGCCTCTGTTAATCCCAGGTTTCCTCACAATGGAAGCCTTGCTGTGGATGACCTTGAATTTCAGAGCTTCCCTTCCCCAGGTGCTGATTACAGGAATATACTTTCCAGGCCTAGTTCATCTGAGGAGGAAGATTAAACTCTGGGTTTCCTGCTTGCTAGGGAAACCATCTACCAGCTAAACTATTCTCCAAGCTTCTATAATTTTCATTTTATCATTAAAAAAAAATCAACAATCCTAATTGCTTCTTGTTGGCAAATCCCTGCTCCTGGCAGACAGGGGAAGAAGCTGAGGTTCAAACTAACTGTGCTGCAGTGAGATTTAGAAGCCACTGTGAGCTACTAGAGAATTTGTAAAACCTGTCCACATTTGTCCCACTAAAAACCCCTCTGAGTGGTGGTAGTGCACACTTTTAATCACAGTACTATAGAGGCAGGCAGATGTCTATGAGGTCAAGGGCAGCATGGTCTACAGAGCTAGTTCCAGAAGAGGCTGTTACAAAGAGAAACCCTGTCTCACAACAAACAAACAAACAAACAAACAAAACACCTTTGCATCATGGCCGGGTACCCTACCCATCTCTTTGTGTGTATGTACATTGGAAGACCCTCCACTGGGTGCCAGACTGGGGTGACAATTCGGGTATGCGGTGTCCCTAGTCACCAGGCAGAGGTGAGGACATGCAAACCTCAAGAGGCTTTATTGCAATTGTTTAATGAGCTAACCCCATTAACTCTGGCTTTGCATCCACCCACCATGGCAGATGGATGGGGAAAAAGACCCCCAGAAACCACGGGGAAGATATCTTATAGGGCAGTGTAAGGGGAGTGTCTAGGGTTACACACAGGCTCAGGATTGGTGTGCCTCCAGGCTTTGAGGACTTGCCCTGGGTTTATTGCTCAACTGGTTGCTTTGGCCCAATGGGCCTCCCAGGGCAGTTGCTATTCTCTGCACATCATTGCTGTGTACTGTCCTTAAAGCACATCCAGAGCTATAACGCATAACACCACCAGCTAATTTCTGATTGGTTCCTTGCCATGAGGCAGGCATCTGACCTCCTAGTGACCCAGGCAAGGTCAGGCAATCACCTGTTAGACTGTTTTGGCTACCAAGACGGGGAGCTGTTCCCTTCATCCCCCCATTTTCTTTTTGGAGATTCCAATCATGGAATTGCTATCTTTCCAGCATCACCCATCAGGAGAGAGTGATATTCTTGGCGCAGCATCAGTACCTGGACCGCACTTACTCTCTCATGAATGGAAGTCGTTAGGCAGTTGAGAATACAAGAACCAAAAGTGAGAAGTAACAAGATAATATTTATGATAGGCATGAGCAAGGAGGAGACCAGTGTAGTGAAGAAAGGGGACCAGCTGTACCAGCTTTCAAACTACCTCTGGTTGGACCCTCTCTCCCTTTGGTGCTTCTCTAGTCCTTCTGAATTTTTGAGGGAGTAATACTTGCATCCCCTATGTAAGGGAGTTTATTTTGACTTAGCATTTCAACCTGGGAATATGGGTGACATATTCTTTCCCATGCAACTTCCTGCTGACTTCTGGATGCAGTTAGTGACCCAAGAGAGTTGAAATGCTAGTCATAAGCAAAGGGGATTCAGGCAATGAGGAAGCAGCTGGTTGGCAGAATCTGTTGAAGAGACAGGGAGTGGCTACATCAGCTGGGCTGGTTTACATCCACAGCAAGTCCAGGGCTTGTAGTCCTTTAGGGGCAGGTTGTAGTCAGAAACTGATACTCAGATGTGTCTGCCAGAAGCAGAAACTTGTTTAAGACATGTTTAAACTGGGAACAGAAGTTAAATCTTATTTATTGAAACCCACAGTGCAGAAAAAGTAGATATCTGGATATCAGTTTAAACAGCAGGAACATATTTATAACTTTGAGTCCTAGCAAAAACTAGATTTGAGCTAGAAGCATGTACATTTTTCTTCTGTCCATAGAGCCAGGTATGGATTGGAGAGAGGTGCTTTGGCCTGATGAAAAGCCCTTTAAGTTTATTTTTAGATGACAACCAAAACAAACCTAAAAACCTTGAGCTTATGATTAAACAGTAGGTAGTCATTATAGTCTTGTGGATCTGACTGCCTGATGTTGCCAAGCTGACAACCATTAATACTTTCAAAGATCTGAGAAGGGTAAATTTTATACAATTTCCAAATCTATTAAAAATGTGACAGGAGCCAGTCCATATACAGTTAGCCATACCCAAGGCTTTCCATTAGCGCTGGAGGCAGAATTCTCAAAGAACATCGCACTTCCCCAGACCTATAAGGTGAGAGGTTTTTTTTCTCTGTGTGGAATAGGGACATGGAAAAGACTGACCTTGTTTTGTCTAGGCAAAGGGGGTGCAATCAATTTTCTAGTGTCCAGCAGCTTGTCCAGTATTGGCCAGAGCCTAACAGGCAGCAGGTATCAGATTTGAGCATCTTGCTCACTGGTCAGCATCATCATCATCCAGGTGCAGGAACCAGGGTCCTCATAATCTTCTTTGGACACTATGGGTCACTGTCAGGATCTGGCAGTGTGATATTATAAACTTTTAAAATAACATTTTAAATGCATAAAAACATTTCATATTCTGCAGGTCTCTATAGCATTAGAGGTCTGTCAGTTTGTTTTAGTTACTTGCCTTAAGCACACAGACAGACAGGTAAATCCTTATTTCTGTAATTAATTAATTTTCATTCTGACTGTAACTGGTTTTAACTTAGTAACATATTTGAAACTTAGCACAGTTGAATTTAAATTGCATATAGTTACTTTATATTCTTTAAACAGTAGCTACATGTACACATTTTAGTTGCTTGCCTAAACTTAACATCTGAAAATATATACTATATTAATTTGTACTTTTAACATCTTATAAGTAGAAACATTAATAGAAACATTTTTAAAAACATAAACTTTTTTTTTTCTTCCATCAGCCACAGATCACGCTGAGCTAAAATCTGGAATTTAGTTGAAGAGAGGGAGGAATGAAGATTGAAGGGGTCTGTACCAGGTTGGAGAAACCCACAGAAACAGTTGGCCTGAACATGGGAGAGCACATTGACCCCAGATGCTATGTGGGAGGCCAGCACCAGACTGATCCAGACTCCTGAACATGGATGTCAATAAGGAGACCTGTGCACTCCAGGGAGCCTCTGGTAATGGATTAGTATTTTTCCCTGTTGTAAGAAGGAACTTTGAGAGCCCATCCCACTTGAAGGGATACACTCTGGCCTTGGACACATGATGAAGGGCCCAGGCCCATCATAGGAATATTTGGTGGACTTTGCAGAGCCCCCATTGAGGGCCCTACCCTGCCTGGGGAGTGGTGGGTGGATGGGGTGGGGGGTAGGTTGGGGGTGGGGAAAGAGGGATGGGGTTGAGGGGAGGGAGAGGGAGAAGGGAATTACATGTGAAAAAAACTTGTTCCCTAACTTGAACTAATTAAAAAAAATTAAAAGAAAAACTACTCACACATAAAAAAAGAAAAAAACATAAACTTTAATGTCTTTCTGTAATATGTAGAAGCATTAACATTTTAAATCTTAATTAAAAAAACTTGTTCATAAGATGGTACCTCCTAATTTTTATGTGGTCACCTTTAGCCAAGATGGCAGTCCAAGTATCCTTTTCAACTTCAGCAAAATGGCTACCAGCCAGCCATGTGACCATCATGCCATGTGGCTGACTGCAAAATGGCAGTAACCTGCACAATTTGTCTTAGCTGTATACTTGTAACAGAAATTAGGTTATGCCAGGAAACAGATAGAACATTTTAAAACAAGCATACATAATTTACTTGAGAAATAAACAGAAGTTTTTAAATGGAATTAACTTAATATGGTTAAAATTTTAGCTTGTATTACCAATTTTTGAAATTTAGTATTTGTAAGTATGAGAAACCATAAATAACATAGATTGCATTTTTCTCTGACTTTTAACAACCTTTCTTCTGACCTTCGACAACTTTCCTCTGACCTTCGACAAATTTCTTTGACCCTCTATAACTTTCTATATATCTTCAGTTTATACCTCTGATGCCCTTTAGACATTCTCATTTAGACAAATTTCTCTTTCCCTTTCCCTCTTTATTACTTTAGTGACCTACATTTTCTTTCATTTCTCAGTCAACATAAAAACTCTTACCAAAGTCCTTCTTGTAGTTTTTAATAACTTTAAGGCTGTTTCTTTAGAATGTCCAGGTCAGGCCAGATGGTTCACCTGCCCCAGCTCCATGTGCACATGTCAGAGACTTGTCAGGGGGGGAGGGATGTTATTGGTGATCCCAGACCCTCTGCCAATGCAGGGGTGGGAAACAGACCCTCTCAGTTTCCTTGCTCCAACATTCTGCACACCACGTATGTGGGGCATATAGAAGGCAGGGCAAATGGTGGCCTTGCAAACCATGTTCTCAGGGCAGGGAAACACCTGCAGCATTCAAGGACCTGCAGCAGGATGGCAGTTGGGGCAGAGAGAGTCCCACTTTGCATTCCTCAGAGACAGGCAGGTGAGGATGAAGAGATAGACTCACCTGCACTAGCCAGGCTCAGCTGTGAGGGACGCAGCAGTGGTTGGAGTCTAGAGCAGCAGCCTCACCATGTGCTCAAAGACCAGGCACCCTGCCACAGCACACTCTGACCCATGGCACATGGCAGTGGAACTCCTGTCCCTTACACCACGTGCTCAGGGCAGCAAGAAAAGACCCCTGAACCACACATGCCATGTGCCTGGGCACTAAGGACAGAGAGATAGAGAGAGATGGAGAGAGAGAGAGAGAGAGAGAGAGAGAGAGAGAGAGAGAGAGAGAGAGAGAGAGACTGCTGTAGTCCAGAGCATCAGCTGTTCTGAAAGACCTCCAGAGTCAGGACAATGACAGGCTTGACAAACACACAGCACAAATGTGAAACTTGGACAGACAGCACAGTAACACAGACAAAGGACCTATCCAGAATTTTAGATGGCTAGACAATGGGGAACAACTTGTTCTACAACCAATGTTCCCCCTATAGATTGGGTGACCCCCCTGGGTTTCTTTACAGATGGAGCAGGCAGCTTGGTCCCATGACAAAATTTCACAAAGACATAGAAAAAAAACGAGCAGACAAAGAGTTCCAAATCCCCCATGCCATGCATGCCACAAAAATGAGATTGACCCCGAGGGCATAATTTCTCCAGGAGAACTCCAAGTGTCCATGGGTTCCCGTCCCTTTGGGGTGTCCCCCAGGGTGGCAACCTTGGATCCTCCAAGTACGTCTATGGATCACAGTTCGATACCCTTATGGGCACTCAGATGGCTGCAAAACAAACCAAACCACCAGCACCTTTCAAATTCAACAAGGTCGACTCTGAGCAGGTGAGGGTGGTGAGGATCTTGGTGGGAACTACAAATGAACGACCCCCCATGGGGCTGGAGCCCAGGTGACCACTCAGGAATCCTGCGACCCCAATCACCAGGCAGAGTCAAGAGCATGATGCAAACCTAAAGAGGCTTTATCGCAGTTGTTTAATGAGCTAACCCCATTAGCTGAGGCCTTGCATCCACACACCATGGCGGATGGCTGGGGGAAAAGACCCTGAGAAACCACAGAACAGAGATATTATAGGGCACAGTAAGGGGAGTGTCTAGGGTTACACACAGGCTCAGGATTGTTTAGCCTCCAGACTTGGAGTACTTGCCCTGTGTTGATTGCTCAAATGGTTGTTATGGCCCATAGGGCCTCCAAGGACAGTTGCTATGCTCTTCACGTCATTGCGGTGCACTTGTCTGAAAGCACACCCAGAGCCGCAAGGCATAGCACCACTAGGTAACTTCTGATTAGTCCTTGCCATGAGGCAGGCATCTGACCTCCTAGTGACCAAGGAAAGGTCAGGCAAGCATGTGTTAGACAGTTGTGGCTGACAAAACCGGGAGCTGGTCCCTACAGCATGTGTGCATGCATCTTTCCCTGAGTCCATGGTGTGTGTGTGTGTGTGTGTGTGTGTGTGTGTGTGTGTGTGTGTGTTCATGCATGTTTCCCTGCATCCATGTAGTTTTTTTGTATTATCAAAATCTGGCTATATAAAAATGTGGGCTCTTGTCTAAAAAGGCAATACAATAGTTGACTGGAATGTAAAAAAGAAATAAAAATGTTAAAAATAAAATAGTTGATTATGATCCAAATTTGAGTGACCATGGCTTTGGGACAGCAATTCGTCCTGAGTGGTACTCCATAATGGAAAAATCTGTATGAACTTCCTTCTCTCTTAAAGATTTATCTATTTAATTATTTGTATCTGGCTTAGCAATATGCAGACCAGGCTGGCATGGAAAATACAGACATCTGTGAGCTCCTCCTCCAGGTTGTAGGAGTAAAGACGTGTGCCACCATACCTGGATCTTTTGTTGTTGATGTTGTTGTTGTTGTTGTTATTGTTGTTGTTGTGACTATTTTCTCTGTGCTAGCAATTGCAACCAGTTTGTCTCGGCCACTCACCTCAAACTCCAGTCTCCCAAACTCATCTTCCCACTATTCATTTTGAGACAGGGTTTAACTAAGTTACTCAGGGAACCTAGATAAGCCTTAATTAAGTTCATGATCCTCTGACCCCAGCCGCCTAGAAGCTTGGCTACAGCCCTGTACTACCAGACCAAATGTAGACCTTTTGACAGTCCGGGAAATGAGCCAAGTGTCAGTGTTTATAAAAAGCATGGAGGTGGACTGGGTGGGTTGGGTCATGCTATAATTCCAGCACTCTGAGGAGCAGGGTCTCTATAGCTGATAGACCACCCTGAGAGAGAACAAGCTCCAGGTTCAGTAAGACCTCCAAAAATAACTAAATAAAGGAAAAAAACAAACAAACAATCAAAAACACTGGAGAGTAAGGAGGCAGGGGCTACACCTAGGGACAGAGATTTTGGCTGTAAAACACTGCATTTATTTCCTTCCCAGTCTCAGAGTAGGTGAA